>NW_027280899.1:0-192500 GCF_046629955.1 Centroberyx affinis | reverse complement strand
GCCGTGTGTGTGTGTGTGTGTGTGTGTGTGTGTGTGTAATGGAGTTTGAAGTGGAACTTCAGTGAGAGGGGACAGATGGGTCATTAATTAGCAAGCTGGAGACAGAGATGATTAATACATCAGAACACAGCTGCCTCCCATGAGACCGCAGTGAAACAAACTCCTGTGTCCTGTGTGCCCGTGTGTGTGTGTGTGTGTGTGTGTGTGCATGCATGCATTTGCAACCCAGAGTAGAGGTACAAAGCCTTAGCGTGCATGCAAATGTGTGTGTGTGTGTGTGTAGATGCCTGTTAATACATGCATTTGCTGTTAGGTCAGCGTGTACAGGCACTAAGTCCTGTGTTCTGTGTGTCTGTGAAGGCATAGGAAGTGTGCATGCTGTGTGTGCTGTGTGTTTGTGTGTGTGTGTGTGTGTGTGTGTGTGTGTGTGTGTGTGTGTGTGTGTGTCCCTGCGCATAAGTAGATGGGGTTCAGCCTGATGTGTGCTGGCGCTCCTGTGGCTGCGGCCCGGCAGGCAGGACGAGTGGCAGAGAGAGGAGGAGGCTACAACAAACTCATTAAAACACACAACAGACATCAAAAGACGGGCAGAGCCACTCAGAGACGGAGAGAGAGAGAGAGAGAGAGAGAGAGGGATGGAGAGGGAGGGAGTGGAAAAGAGGGAGGGAGACAAAAAGGGATGAAGGGAGGAACGGGAAGAGAAAAAGGGGGGTGAGAGGAGGTAGCATTTGATGGATGGCGGTGCGCAGGAGGTGGCCAAGTCAACGCAAACGAGAGCAACATTTTCATAATATGATATGATGACATAGTAAATATCTGTCAAAACAGCTTTGGATATCATAGGTTTCAATTTCTATCAACTTTCATTTTGGTGCTATATTCACACGGGTTTTCACGGTTGGTGCCGGCCGTCGCATCAACATCTATTCAACGTCAAAATGTTTGCAGGTGAACAGAAAAGGGACAATGGTAGAGAGAAAGGCGGGGGGGGAAAGAGATGGAGGAAGAGGGAGCTGAATGGAGAGAGGAGAGAGTGGGAGAAATATCAGTTAGAAATGGAGGGAGGGCAGGAAAAATGGCTCGGCAGAAGTGAATTGCATCGCCGTTGCATGAGGCGCATGACAGAGCAGTAGCATAAGGCAATAGCATCCTTTCACTTGTTCAGCACTGGAGAAAGGGAGAGAGAAAGAGGGAGAGAGAGAGATAGAGGGAGCTGAAGGGATGGAAACAGACACAAGCCACGTGCGGAGAGGGGCAGCTTGGCTCTAGTCCGGCCTGACCTCTAATTTATATCTCATTCTCTTCTTGTCATTCTCTCTCCCCTTGTTATCTCTCTCTTTCTGTCACTCTCTCCCTTTCTTTCTAAAAGTCTCTCGCCTCTCTCTCTCACTCCATCTCGCTCTCCTTCAGTCCTTATTCTGTCCATCTCACACAGCCACGACTGCAGCTACTGACAGCCCATCACCCTGGGTTAGATCAGCATCCCCCCCCCCCCCCCCCCCCGTGTGACTTCACAGTGTTGAGGAGCTCCCGGGTCTCGTTCCTCTAAAGACCATCACGCTTCTCTTTTGAGGAACAAAAAAACAAGGGCAGATCCCCATTGACATTACAGCAGCAGCTGCGGGGATTGGGTCAGAAAAGTTACTTTCAAAATCTAATCCTTTACAAAATTCACTGCTTTAAACGGTGAATCAAATACCCGTATTTTCGGTTTATTTTCAGCTTTCTTTTCAGAATCTATGGAACATGCAATCGAATGATAAATGAATTGGAAGATGGGGAAAATTAGATTTGGCATCAAGCATTTCTTCAAAAGTTTCTTGGCTCTGACTGCTGTGCTTCTGTCCGGAACTGTGACGGATTAGCAGTTAGCAATTTCTGAAATCAGATTACTGTGTAATGTTTTTACTCCACAACCCGAGGCAAGGGTTGAGTTCATTGTTACTTTGCTACAGAAACATTAAAAGGAATCTCAGGTCCAACTCAAGTTCAGCAACATAAGCTTTGGAAACAGTGACAGCCAGTCAGAGAAGAGAACAAAAGTATTAAGAAATCCCACAGATCAGAGAGGAAAAGACTGACTTCTAAATATTAAGAATTGTTTGGCTCAAACAAAAAAAAAAAGGCTTTTATGCGGCACTGCAGCCGCTGCCTAATAAGATGACACTGTCCGGTGGCTGAATCTCTGGGTCATTACGACAACGCAACAACAACAACAAAAACAATACAACCACCAAAACAAGAGAAATAAAACATAATGTCCTGCGGCTAAGTAGCTGACTTCAAAGTCCTTTTTCCTTTAATTACATTGGGATCCTCCTCCATGCACGAGAGAAACAAAGAGACAGAGACAGAGAGAGAGAGAGAGAGAAACGAAAGAGAGAGAGAGATTAAACTGGAGAATGGAGCAATAGAATTTGGGCCGAACGAGCTCACTTTACAGCTGCTGTTAACAAGGGGCTTTTCAGAGCCAGGACATGTCAGTAACACGAGCCTTCTGGGAAATAGGGTTTTTGTCTGAGGGTAATATTCCATAGGGCAGAGCTCCTGAGACCGTCGCATTGTAGCGGGGGCGTAACAAATGAGGAGTCACGGTTGTCTCGTAACCCGCTGGCTGGGGCCCAATTAACGAGAGCAGCAGGGACGCTTAAAACCAGCGAAAATGTTACGACTTTCCGTTTAGACCCCGCTCCCCCACAGCAGCCCGTTTGTACATTTCTGGCTTGGTGCATCGGGCCGGGTCGTTCGAGGCGAGAGCGCCCGTCCCACTTCTGCTTCACCGACAGTTCGCCGATGTGCAATATGAAATGCGATGTCACACGTTTAACGGTGAACGCAAAGTCTTTCGCTTTCATTCGGTGCCGCGGAGTAAAAAGCGATCCCCGCAGACGTTTGAACTCCGAACGAACCCGCGTGACCTCCGAGCGCTAAGCGACGCCTGCGTGAACGTTCAAAGGATCTCCAAACAGCGGGGGGGTGTCCTGGGGAAAAAAAAAAAAAAAATCAAGGCAGTAAAAGCTGTGAGATGCTCGCTTTCCACTTCAGGCTTCTGGAGGGGAATTTCAACAAAGTTGCTCCGAAACAGAAAAACAGCAGAAGAAAGCGGGGAAGGGTAAGGAAGGACAAAGTCTGCCGCCTTACTCCACCTCTCCTAGGACTCGGCTTACGAATCCCAACAGCGTCCCCCCCCCCATCTTATTATGTGAAAGAGCCATCTTAAACGGACACAAATCCGATAATAATTCCGGTTTTCACCCACGCGGGAGGATTAGGATCAAGGAATATCTCCATAGGTTTGAAAGGGAATAATGAAGCATCGCGGCTGGCGAACAATGGGTGAGGAGGCCAGAGACGAGCTGACATTTGCTTCTCTGTCTCTTGCGAAACCCATGGGCGCGTCTGTGCTTTTAGCTTCTCAATTATTTGTTTGGGTCAGGGACGGACTGACCCGAGACTACTAAAAACAAGAAGAAAGGATGGGGGGAGAATAAGAATGAGAAGGAAGAGAAAACACTCAAAACGCGAGCAGGCGCCGAAATGGATGCTGCGTAAAGCGAGACCATTTCTCCCCCCCGACCTTCTAGAGGCTTTTATTGGACATTTTCATATCAGATTACAGGCTGAGGATGCTGTGATATCCGAACGTAAAGAGATGTGAACTTAATGCTGTAGATTAGGCCGGCCTAGACGGAGATAAAGTGGGGGTTTGTGGAAAACAGAGATATGGGTTAATGGGCTTAAAGGATCTTTCTGTTTCATATATCCAGCCTTACACTGAATTCTTGGTGGAGCGGTGCAGATCAGTTTCATGGATTAATACTGAGAAAGGAGTATAAACACATACATGAGTGGCTTTCCTGGTGTTCGGCAACATATCTTTTTTCCCACGGTGTTGTTGTCATCAACAGCCAAAGTCAGGTTCAGTCAGTAAAGGGCGCAACACTTTACTTCTCTACATAGCCGGACTGACAGACTCTGCCAGTTCTGCTAACATTAATGCGAATCAACATAATAGTCAGTTTGGTATTCTAGCTATTACGCTGCCTTCAAATGCTCCTGGGAATATTGTAATTACAAGTGCAGCGCAAATGGATGGCAAAACTAAATTATACAAGAACTTATTTGTATAGGATACAAGAACTTAGCAATTCATTGAAATAGTGTTATTTTCTCCTCTTCATTCTTCCTCCTCTGCAGCACAAAGTAGCTGTGTGCCACTTGATTTATACAATACAACTGCAGCCACCAGATACTTCTTTGGCTGCAGAGTCCACTTTGCTATTATTTGTGACCAACAGCACTTGAATGCGCGATGAGTCATATTTACAACTTCCAAACTGAATAATAGCCTGTTTTACCCCAGGCCCTTAGGATGAAGGGATACTGAGTAAATTAAAATCTATCACCCCCATATAAAATGCCACATTCATTCTATATTTTAGATTCTAGAGTCTTACTTTGTAGCGAGGGGCGGGATGGGGCGTTGGGAGGAGTATCTATGGGTTATTCGTGGTGGGACAGTCCAGCTCAAAGGCAAGATGATCAACTAGGGAGCCAGGCAGCTGAGATCACATTTAAATAAACTGACAATTAATTAGACCTGGCTGTCATCGCCGCGGCACTGTAGCGAATCTGCACTTGTAACGGATCAAGATTGAAAATGGAATTTACATGTTATCGCTGGCTTGTTAACGTCATTAAACACGACCAGTATTTTTGATAAATATGGACTTTGAACGGGAGATGCTGAAGTCTAAATTGAGATCTGATGTAGTACATATTTCTGTTTCAGCAATCCATCTGGCTCTGTCTGTATGAGGCTGCTGCAATACTCGAACACGGCATCTGTGTGGACTCCCCATCCATCTACTGATACATGAACTACTCCGATCCCACTGGCACCACAGCCTATGGTATGAGTCAGTGTATCTTTCTCTTGTTTCATCATCTGAGTTATATGCTGTGCGGCCCATAACAAATCCTTGTTATCCACATCCAGCGTTATCCAGAGTAGATGATATCATTAGGTCGGTACTAGTAGCTGTGGGCTAGATATGGAATATTCCTGTCCACAAGGCTCTAGCTGTGGCCAACCACCGTGACTCCTGACTAAAGACATTATCGTCACCGTGGCTCGGCTTGGCTGTGCGGTAGAGATAGAGGGAGCAGCGCGGCTTTGACGGAGCAGCAACGAGGTTCTGAATAGAGCATCAATATTTGAGGGCGGTGTACGGTGTGCGTACGATTACGTGCAATATTGATGGTAGGAAAGTCAAAAGAGTTGTGGAAGGAGTGCGGTTATTGTGTGCTCCGGAGATTGATTATTCATGACACCGCGAAGGTACATCTCTGTAGATGACATGATGGCTATAATCCCCCGTGTCACTAAGCATCTGCTCTGTTAAAGTGTCCTTGAGCAACACTCTGAGTCCCTGCCAGCTCCAAGGACGCTGTTCCGTAACTGAGCCTGACCTTTGACCTCCCTGTGGAGGGGGGCGAGCAAAAAGAGAATTTCCCTATGGGGATCGACCAAGTATCTCATTATTTTTTTTTTCTACAAATATTCACTTTAAGATAAATCTGTCACACAGCATTTCTGGTGTTTTCAGAGTATTTTCGTCTTCCTAAAACACTTACATGCTCACAGTTTCTCCCTTCAAATGTAACAGTGGAGGGCAGAGGATGTGTGAACTGAGGTCTCTCACTGCATAATTCTTTGCATCAGTCTTAGCGCCATTTGCATTTTAAAATAGCTCTTGCTTTGACACATATCATTAAAGGACAAATCAGAATGAGGAGGCATGACAATACTTATGGGTGGATAACAGTGGGAAACAGAACTAGGGTAAGGTGATGGTGAACACAAGAAAGGGAAAAACACAAGCTTCACTTCAAGCTAGCCCAACCTGAGCTACAAAAATGCCCCAAAACTGTGCTGTTTAGGGTTTGCAATGCCTCATTTAAGTGTGGTGATGAATTAGGGTATTTCTGTTTTCCTGCTGACAAGAGCAAGGCGACTTTGGATTCAAGACTCAAGAGGGAGAAAAACCCTGAGCCTGGACTTCTGGTTAGTCTACCAGGCGGTCTTGCAGTGCCACAGCTGGGGAAGGACTGGGAACTAACTGAACATGGCCGCATTTGCAGTAGACAGTAGACACTTAATCACGAGTTAAGCATATGTTCTACTGAGTAAATATTGCAGTTAGCCAATGTGTAGCTGCTAGACATACTGTATGGGCTACCTGCTGCCAGTGTTTGTATGGCTGTGCTGTGCCAGTGCTGCTGTTTTTGTAGCATATAACTAGCCGGAGAGTCTTTCTGCATAAATTAACATTTCTCGAACAAAATTAATGCAGAACACTCTTGAAGCAGGCAACGGAATGACAGAGATTACGCAATCGCGCCCATAGCGCTATCCAGACAAAAGTAGGTTTGTTACTGTTGCAGTGTCAAGCAAATTTGTCCTATATAGCAGAACACTTACGTTTTTGATCATATCACATAACACACATGATTGTGATATTTCTTCAGCATTCCTGTTACTGTGAATATTTCCATTTTGGAAGGTGCATGAGTCGGAGTAATAGACCCAGCGTGTGACAGACAGTAATGACATGGCCCAGCTTGTTAGGCAGCATTTCCACGGCTCGTCAGTGAACCCCTGTCCTCTGTGTGCACCTCCCACAGCACCGGCTCCGAGAGGCAGCCTGCAGCACCGGCAGCCTCACCGGCCCCTGCTCCCCCTGATTAGTTTCCCTTACAAATGGGTTTTGTATTCGCAAATTAATTTGGCCAAAATGGCTACTTGGCTCCTGCACATAAAATCAGATGAGGTACAGAGAGCGAGAGCGAGAGAGAGAGAGAGAGAGAGAAAGAGGGAGGGTAGAGTATGAGACAGAAAATACCAGTGAGAGAGAGCCACACAGACAGGCAGCATGCAGTGACATTTCATTGGCTGTAATACAATTATCTAGCTGCCGGCTCGTGGGTACATCCATATGACATGGTTATTCATTTTGTGTTATTTCCTAAAATGCAATAACGGTGAGAGCGGAGTGTCGTGTCTGAGTCACTCGGACTGATAGGAACCCAGAGGCCGTTGTTTGTCTCTGTGTTCGTTTCTCAACCCGACTCATTTCAGCGATGAAAAATATTCACCAAACACCAACACACTTTCAACAAAGCACTGCTATGAATCCCCGCCCCCCCCCCCCGATTTTGTCCTCCAAAAAAGCCGACGCGGACGTCCCTTTCATTCAGCCCTTTGTTCAAGATCCTTGCTTGCATTGTGAGGTAGAGAAAGAGAATTTCTTTAACTTTCTCTCATCGCGAAACTGTATGAAGTGTCTCATAGCTGAAGTGCGCAATCACACTGCAATATCACAATAACAATACAAGAAGTGAGACGTGTGAATGGCACAATATAATAGTTGGAGCATGCTCTGTAAACGGAGTAGCAACACAAATATCACCAACCTGCAAAACGCTGAGTCCTGCACAGTGGAAACCAGCAATCTGTTTTATTTGACTGGGACATCAATCTACATAATGTGTGCGATTCAGCCCAAAAAACAACGAGAACCGAGTTTAGAATGCAACGGCTGCAAAGACAGGTCCCCGGCGCCCACAGGGGGTCACAGAGACGTGCCGCGTACATCCTCATAAATATAACTACATAATGAGAACTGCAGCTGACACACAGAAACAAGTGGCCGCCGCCATAGATGTTTGCCAAGAGAAAATAGGCAGCCTGATTGGTCAGCTGGACGCCAAAAAGGGCAGCGAAAATCCCAAGCTGAAGTATGAAAAGCCCTGTATGCTTTGTGTCTGTAAACAATGTGGACGCGTGCACAGGCATACAAGTCGCTTCATTCTGGTTTTTCACTCACCGGAGCCAGAGATTTCAGAGGCGATCTCATATCGACCTCTTTCTACCCTACGCTCACAGGGAAAAAAGATCATACTTAATTCAGCACTGTTACTTTAATAATTATAACCAAGATGTGCTGTTATTGCGCAGGTGGACCGCGCCCAACGCTGTGCAGAATATGGCCGAGAGAGTTATCACAACAGCGGGAGAAGCCCAGCGCTCATAGGTGCCTGGTTAGCTGATATCATCCAGGAGGAATGCTGTGCCGAAACCTAGGTGTTGTTCTCGCTAAGCCTTCCCTTAAGCCTTTAAGTGCCATGGCATCCGCCCAAAGAGAGAGAGAGAGAGAGAGAGACTGAGAGGTGGAGCGAGGGGGGGAGAAACAGAGGGTAAGGCAGAGAGGCAGGTAGAGATGATGTGGGGAGGAGGGAGTGAGTAGGAAAGTGGTATGAAGAGTAAGTAAGAGAATTTTCCAGTGTTACCAAGTGATGCTTTTTCAGTGACACTTTTTGGGAGTTGACAAGTGTTGAGTGGAGAGTTGTTTGTCCACTCGGAGAGCTGATATGGCTCTAGGGTGGCTGTTCAAAACGATCTAAAGTGTTAAGAATTATCTCTGATGGGTGCGGAGTTACATAAACACTGGCATAGTGTTGATATTTATACTGTGTGAAGGATGCTGACCTCTCCCAGCAAACATTTTGACAGTGAGGAGATGCTGATATGACAATCTTCACCAACGTCCAAAACAAAGTTGAGATGACGTGCATAGCAGCTACCTGCATGGTTTTGTGAAATCTGGACCTAAATACCTTTCTGATTTCAGTTCAAAATTGTTTCCAAAGCTGTTATAATATAATTTTTACTGTGCCCTTATATCATACTGTGAATACATTGTGCTAGTTTAGGTTGACGTTGAATTTGGCCTTGGACGTCGCCTCCGTAAAATTCAAAACAGAAGCCATTGAGGATGAGTACAAAAGAGCAGTTGGCTATGAGATAGAGCGATTCGGCGCTGTGTGCAGCTTGAATGTGACAACACAGTGAATAAGTGACATGACAGTTTGGAAGTTTTCATCGCGGCCCCTCAGCGCTGAGAGCCCTCGACCGCGTTCCCCCGTATCCCTCTTGGCAAAGTGACACGCCGGATAAACTCACTCGCCACACATGGACCACGGCACACGAGTGCTTGTGGAAAATTCATGTGCACTTCACAAACATTAGGAATGTAGGGCCTCACGCTCGAGCTGATACGTGCGTTTCGAAACCCTTTACCCCCCCCCTATCTGATGCAACGAGGAGTGGAAGAAGGGCTGCAAGAGAAATAAGAGCTGCCAACTACTTAAACCGGCTGATTCCAGGTGGAGTTAGAAGCGGTTTTCTAGGAATGGCATCATTATCGTCATCTCCTGTACTACAATTTAAATGGAGAGAACTTCAGCTTGTTATTGGTCTACTGGGACTAGGGCTGCAACTAGCAATTATTTTCATTATTGATTAATCTATTGATTATTTTTTCGATTAATCATTTAATCTATAAAATGTAAAAAATAAATGCACATCATAAGTTACCAGAGCCAAAAGTGAAGTCTTAAAATTGCTTACTTTGTCTGACCAGCAGCCAAAAAAGCCCCAAGCATTCATTTTATAATGATATGAAACCGAGAAAAGCAGCAAATTTTAGCATTTGTGAAGCTGTAACCGGCAAATGTTGTTTTTTTTTTATTTGATAAATGACTAAAACGATTTATGGATTCTGAAAATTATAATGGATTCATTTTCTGTCGATCGACTAATCGATTAATCAACCAATCAATCATTTCAGCAATAACTGAGACTAATTTCACTCCAAGCTACATCCTATAATCCTCCAAAACATGTGATACTGATGGTGAAGTGAATGAGCACTGCCAAATGCCTGTCTGGAATCATACAAACCCCATGAATTTAGAGAGAAATGGAGAGTGAGAGCGAGCAAAGAGAAACAGAAAAAAAAAAACAGAGCCAACGCCACATCTGCAGACCTAATGCTGCTTAAGACGAGAAACAGTATGGTGGACTGACCTTCACACAGACAGGACAGCAGAATCACTCCCTATCTTCTATCAAAGGCTGAAAATTCTTCTTTTCAAGAAGAAGTAGCTTGCGTCATCTTCTCCCAGCTGAAGGATATCAGCTGTCCTCTACACACCCCACTCCTTCTATCTCTCTTCTTTTATTTGATTTCTTTTCTCTCTCATATAATCATTCAGGCACTATGGCCCTGACCCTTGACCTCCTCACTGCTTACATTATTGGTGATGTGGGAGCTGAAGCTTATTCTACTGGTTGGACTCATTGTAGTCTCTCTGAATAAGAGCGTCAGCTAAATACCTAACATGAAGTATGTACAAATGTAAATCATTATGGCTTTTCTTATATCTCTGCAATACAGGATTACTTGGAGCCTGTTGTTGTTCTTCCCCAGTGGTGGAAAACATACACAAATCCTTTACTTTAGTAAAAGTAGCAACACCATAATGGAAAAATACTTATTTAAAAGTAAAAGTCCTGCACTCAAACGTTTCCTTAAGTAAAAATATAAAAGTATTAGCAGCAAAATGTACTTGAGTATGAAAAGTAAAAGTAGTCATTCTTTCAGAGTGTTGAATTATTGCTGCATTAACCTGTAAGAAGTATTTTAATGTTGAAGGTCTAACTGCTCCATATACTGTTGGGGAGTTTAAACTAACAATGCATTATATTTTATGAGCTTATTGTATGTTTTGCATGTAAAACCTTATTCTGCAGAGTAACTAGTAACTCCAGCCATCAGATAAAGGCAGTAAAAAGTAAAAAGTACAATAGTTCCCTCTGAAATGTAGTGGAGTGAAAGTGTAAAGTCTCACAAAGTGGAAATACT
Source organism: Centroberyx affinis (assembly GCF_046629955.1). Taxonomy (NCBI): domain Eukaryota; kingdom Metazoa; phylum Chordata; class Actinopteri; order Beryciformes; family Berycidae; genus Centroberyx; species Centroberyx affinis. The sequence goes on along the minus strand of NW_027280899.1, from coordinate 181,731 downwards.
CAAGTGCCAGTGCCTCAGAATTGTACAGTACTTGAGAAAATGTACATGGTTACTTTCCAATGAGGCTCCAATGTGGATGCTACGCATGCTAACAAGCAACTGAGGACAAATGTAGAAACTTTGCCCATAATTTAATGCGTGTCCAGTGAAAAACAACAACAACAACAGAAAGCAGGCTGAAGTTCATATAATTACTGTATCTCTTCAGATGGACTGTGCTGACAGCTGAAGCCTCACCCGTGGCTTTGCTGCAGGCTGGCTGGGCCGGAGCGAGGCCTTGCCATCTCAGTCCTGAGCGCTGATGAGTGACTCAGCCTGTGTGTCGACATCATGGGGCCCTCTCTCTCTCTCTCTCTCCCTCCCACCCCCACTGTCTGCTTTTTCCTTCCCTGCCACTTCTGATCTCTCATCCTCACTCTTCTCCGCTGTCAGCTGCCATCTCTCTCCCCAACCCTGACCTTCCTCCTCTTGCCCTCTCCGCCTCTCTTCTCCGTTCTCTCCCATCTGCCTTTACTGTAAAAAAGCAAACTATCCATGCCAATAGGACCCATGTCACTAACACTTAAGATTCTCTCTCTCTCTCTCTCTCTCTCAAATTACATTAATTTATTGATTCAAACTGCCAAAAACAGACAGAATAACAGCAATGGCTATAACGCAAATAGTATTAAGGAAAATGATATGATCAAAATTGACATTCTAATCTAATCCACTCTCCTTTTCTCTCTGTTTCTCATCATCCAAAGCGAGGATGATGCCGCTGTGCAAGTCTTCTTCTTCTTCCACCTGTTAAACCCCCCAAAAAACCCCGCAACAATAACCTGGCTGTGATTGACACTTTCCTGACCACACGCTTTACACTCGTCAGCTCCCGGTTAAAAAAAAAACCTCCAGAGAAGTTCAGCTGAGCTCACCGACTGAAACAGGCGCTCAGCAAATTCTGACACAAATAAGGTAAATATGAAAATATGCGTCTGTATCATGGGATAGAGAAATGGGGAGTGGGGGGTGGGGGGGGGCTGCGGGAGCGCGATAAGGTTATGAGCGATGCGGTTAGTCGTCTTCTTTTGAGGGGGGAGGAGGGGTTTCTGCAAACATGAGAGACTGGTGCTGTCAGGAGGGTGACGCTGCCACATGGAAACACACACACACACACACACACACACACACACACACACACACACAGGATCACATGAATTTTGACTTAAGGTGCTGCTGCATGCTCAGACTCATCTTAATGCAAAATAACCTATAAGCACTGAGTCATGTTTTAAAGGGGAAAACGGAGGCACAGAAGGCGCTGACGTGAAGCAACTGGGATTCTGAGCTCCACTTCCAGCTTCCTGCCTATCTTCCTCTCTTGAGTTTTTTTCTTATCTCTCCACAGGCCTCGGCATGGTTTTCATTCACAATCCGCCGCTAATGTATTTCTCCATTTCCCTCCTTGCTGTCCGATTAAAAAACCTCACATCTCCGGGAAAACACCGTTTTTCAGCGGTTAACGGTCTAATTAACGGTCAGGTTGAAATTCTCCACTGGGTTTCTGAATTGGTTTTTCCCTCTGCGCTCCGGGGGGGGGGTTAGAGGTATGGACTTACTTTACAGCACATAAAGGGCAAGTGAGGAAAAAAAAGAGCAGAATTGGGAGTTACAAAGGGAAGCAGCGGTTGCATTGTTGCTGCTGTTTCAGCGGTACTGAAAGTGGTGGCAGATAATGCCATCCAGAGACCTGTGTGAGAGAAAACAGTGAGATTTCCCCCCCTGAAGCTTTTTATCTTGCCCGCCACACTGTGACCCCCCGCCGGGCGCCGCCGGCTTTCAGCTGTAGAACAGAAAAAAGACCCCCGACTCTCATCTGAACAGGCAACACACACACACACACACAACTTGCACGCAAAGGCACATGCACGCTCTTCGTCCTCCCTCCCTTACGCACGCGCTCACTGTCAGCCGCGGCGGTCAGCGACAAGACAGAGCGTCTCTATTAGTATCAAAGCTGCTCTGTCCAGCCGAACAGATGGGTTTGCTACCTCCGAGGGGGGGCGCTGCGACTTCACTCCGACTATACCGCACTCCACTGTACTGCGCCTTCTCTAATTGGACAGCCGAACACAGGGAGCGGGGCCAGTAAATCATGTCACTGTCACTGTATTTATAGATGAGGTCGCGTAACACGCTGGCGCTGACGGCAGCTACATAACGTCTATATATGATCGCTGTTACCATGCCGGCTGCTGGCAGGGTGCCCAAAAAACGATGAGATGGACACCAGAGTGGCGGGAGAGACAAAGAGAGAGAGAGAGAGAGAGAGAGAGAGAGAGAGAGAGGAAGCGACAATGACAGGGTGAGAATCGTCCCCAGACATATTGCTGGGAGTCCGGCCGTGGAAACGCTACGACCCACGCGCTCGTGGAAATGCAAAGATCTTCAGGGATGACAGCCGAGGCTCGAGTCCCATCCCCCCCACCCACCCCCCACCCCCCACCCCCCACCCACCCCCCACCCCCCACCCCCCACCGCGCATTCCTGATTTGGCCAGACAAGCAGAGTTATGGGGGGGGGAAAGCACTCTGGACAGTGTCTGTGACAGTAGCAGGGGGGGGGCTCGCCGCAAGTAGGAGAAGACACATTCCCCGCGTTCCTGCGATTCTGCGCGGTCGGCTCCTTGGCGTCGATCTCCGGGCCAGACATTCCTCTGCGTACGGCTCCCCGGGTCGCTGAACTTCTTCCTTTTTTTTTTTCAAAACACGAATCTAAACAGAAACTTCCAGGGATGTCACATGACGGGGCGACGTCAGAATCACAAGCACAGTCAGAGCGCATTATATGGTGTTATACACTACCAGTCAAAAGTTTGGACACACGCATTTTTCTTTATTTTTACTGTTTTCCACATTTTAGAATAATAGTAAAGACATCAAAACTATGAAATGACACAAATGGAATTATGCAGCGACCAAAAAAGTGTTAAACAAATCAAATCTATCTTATATTTTGGATTATTTAAAGTAGCCGCCGTTTGCTTTGATGGAAAGGCAAAGGCTTTGGAAAGAAATTCATACATAGACACCAACATTAGAAACACATTTCAAGCATTTAAGCAGAAGCCTTTAGATCCAAATGGCTTTAAGAGAATGAAAAACAGTTCATCCAATCAGGTGTGTCCACATTTTTGACTGGTACTGCACGTACAAGAACTTAGACTTCACTTACACATAAATGGACAGAATCTGGGATGTGGTCCAATGTGTGTCAGCCGGTGGGGGGGTCAGCTGGGCGGTCGTAGGGTTCAAGTCCAAGTGGAAGTTTGATTTCATTCAATAAACGGGCATTAAAACGCCTTTAATCTCCCCGGACCGAAATCAAGACAATCAACTTGAGATCGCAGTAACCGTCGAAATCCCATAAACCAACTAAGCGGCCCCTTGCAGACTTGAGGAAATGAATCCCCATAACAGGTACTTCCTCCTTGGCGAGGTGGGGCCAGGAGAATGAAGGACTCCGTAATGAAAAAATATGTAATTGCATTAGCTTTGACAGCTTAAAGGGTTTTATGAGCGCTGACGGCTGCAGTCCCCCGAAGGGAAATCACAAGAGAAGGTGTGTGGAGCTGCTTGGCAAACACCCAGAACCACCACCATGCAGGGGAGAGGCCTTGTGTGTGTGTGTGTGTGTGTGTGTGTGTGTGTGGCTTTGTCTACATGTGCATGCATTCATGTATATGCGTACATGTGAATACACTTTTACGCTATTCTTTGTTTAACATTTATTTAACCAGGCAGGTCAATTAAGGACAGATTTGCATTTATATTGAGGGCTTAACAAAAGGTGGTGGTGTGTGTCGTACATCTTGGATGGTGTGTGTATGCATGTGTGTGTGTATGCATGGGCCCAGACACACACGTGGCTGGGACGGGGCGCTGGCTGCTCCTGTCACCACCACGCCGGGCAGAGAGGATAGGTGGACGTGTCCCTTTTTAGAAGCCCATAAAAGAGGCCCTGCGTGCTATAAAGCATGCATCAGCGCCCCCCTCTCTCTCTCTCTCTCTCTCTCCTCCTCTCTCTCTCTCTCGTCGGCTTTAAGAGGGGGACATCGGGGCACGGTGCCGTTAACCTGCGTTCTCAATCTCTCCGTCACGTGAAGCGAACAAGCTCCCGGGGAACTGGAGTTTGCAAAGTCAACCCATGGTCATGTTCTCCTGCTTTCAGCTCCCATGGCAGAACTAGTAACCCTAAATAACTTCTTCATCCTGGACTAATGCTCCTAGACCCGGGTTTGCTTGTAGTCCATGCAACAGATGGATTCATTTCTGAACTGATGAACACAGAATAGGGGGATATTACTCCATCTGCATCGGCATCAAACTGCATCGTCTAAATGTCTTGGCATTTTGTATTTTGTGCCAAAAACATTGGTTGTATTTTCCAGAGAAAATAAGCTTTACAATTTTAGATCTCTGTTATCCTGCTGCTTACTTACTGTAATCTACTCCTTCACTTAAATCATACAGGCAATACAAAAATGTCCAAATACATATGGCTTCAAAATATATTTAAAACTTATGTTGAAGCTGTCACATATGGTCAATGCATTAAGAAGAAAATATCTCCAAACCATGTTATTGCTATCATTTTCATGTGGATTAGAGACTGGGTCATTAAGCAGACTGTGTACATTGATGGATCTACTTTATGGGTGTTCTGACGTTTCCAAGTCCGCACTCCCCTGCCTCCCTCGACTATATGTCAATGCCATTGTGGCAGATAACGATGTATGTGCACGTCTGTGTGTGTGTGTGTGTGTGTGTGTACATGTGTTTGAGGAAACAGAGATTCATAGGAATGGAATGCAGCGAGAAGCATCTCTGTCCAAGGCAGCTGTGTGCGAGATGGAGGGAGATGGATGGGAACGGTTGGGGAGAGTGGAATTCTCCTCATCCAGCCAAAATAACACAAAGACGCTTCACAAAGACAAATCCATTTCCACAGGCTTCCCGTCAACATGACCAGAGGGGTTGGCTCCTGAAAACACAGGCTTCCTATCAGGGAGTTTCACGCCACAATGATAGATTATGCTAAAACTAAGTCCTCCACATGTAACTTGCAACCTTTACAATCCTGGAGCCATCGCTGCTATTTTGCTTTTCTTTGTTCTTTGTTGATCAATGCACCTTCATCTGCGTATCTCTGTAAAATGTTTTCTCTATTGACTGCACTTGTAATGCAATTGAAAGACTGAAAACTGATGAAAGGATCTTAAAAAAATGACCTGCCATGGAGAGATCAATAGTCAACAATGACAATAGTTGCGGCTGTTGTTTCAACAAAATCCATCAATTCACCTGCCAACGCTCCTACAGTGTTTTCAGCTCTTCTCCCTAATTTTAGCCGTCTCCCTCTCCTAACTCTCATGATTTGGCACCGGGCTGATTGACTGATTGGCCATTACTGAGCTGTCATTTTTTTCTTTGTCATGATAATGGCGTTGCATAAGCCCGAATGTGGAATGTGGAGCTTGGTGGAAGGATAATAAACGCTGCCTCGGTGACATGAAAGCAAAAAAACCCCAAAAAAACTCTTTGCTGTAATGATGCAATTTATAAGAGACAATACTCATCCAGGCATGATGGAAAAGCAGGTAGGCTGCATTAATATCTGAGTAACAACTGTCAGCGATGCCTGTTATGGCCCACTTCAATTTTTTGTCATTTGAACAGTCTCCTATCTGATGTTTCATTAGCTGAAGCTGCCAAGCATAATCAAAAGCATACAAATTCTAACAGGGAACCTTTTTGCTGTTAACTTGACAGCTTAATATCGAGTTCACATCAAAGGATGAGTATGAGGCAAAAGAGCAGACTGGTAGCTTTCAGTTGTAGTCCGCCATGTAAAAATCATCAGAACACTGTCACCAGTAAAAAAATGGCACCAATAAAAAAATTATTTCATATCGCTGTCATAATAGTTTTCCCTGTGTACCCAATAAAAACTTGAAATTCACTGTTCCGCATTTCAATGATACAGATGACTCCACCCTCAAAACTATTATGAAAGCTATGATTATTGTTCCCTGCGTACAGCTCGGAGATAACCGACCACCGTGCTATTTTGGTGTTAGGGATGAATCAGAGGTCCCTGCTGTCCCCGGGCCCGCTGCAGACGTGCTGTTCGTCTCACACTGGTGTCATTAGTTCAAACTAAGTACCTTCCCATGGGCGACACACTGTTCCTGCCTGGCAGCCTCACAACAGGACACAGCATTCATCACACACACACACACACACAGACACACGCACAGGCTAATGCGAGCAAATACACAAACGCCGAAGCACATGTGCCAACCAGATACACACAAAGAGGAGAATAGACACTGACATACCTCCAGCGTTTATGTGTGTGTGCATGTGTGTGTGCATGCGTATCTGCTTCTCTGTGTGTGTGTGTGTGTGTGTGTGTGTGTGTGTGTATGGGGGTCAAGGGATACAGAACTTGGACACCGACTGACATTCCAGACTCCGTATAAATATTCCTGTTATCCTCCGCTGTCCTCTCCAGTGTCTCTGAACCACAAACCAAAAGGGTTTCCGGAAAGATCCCGCCGTGTTTCCCTCAGACTGTTCAGCCCTTGTTTGATTAAAATCAGATGATTTCATCAAGACTAGATAATTTTATTTTTTTTTTTATTCCAAATGCCCCAGAGACACGGAAATGTAATTTCCAAATCAACCCTCGTAGTAATGTTCATGGACTGCATGTGTCATCAATTTCCTCCAGCAGAACCCCCTCCCCACACACACACACACACACACACACACACACACACACACACTTCCCCTCGTATAACGTGATCCGTGCCACGAGTTGTTGCAGATTAATATCGGAAAGTGCTTACACATCAAACGTCACGGGCAAATGATTTGGCGCTATATGAAAGGCTGAAATGACAATGCTTGGAAGAAAAAAACATCAACATGGCAAAATGAGTTTCCACTGTTGATTAATACGCAAATGCTCTTCAGGCAAAAACATGGTGTGGTGCATCGCTGCTCTCAGCCAACCATCTGGCTGAAATACATACATAGCAATGAGTTTCTATGCTACAAGGCATCATGACAAACCATGTGCCACGCGTGATGATATCTATCCATCCATTCTTTCCACTTTAGGGATATAGCATAAGTGTTTCATTTTTAAGTGTTATGCAAATATAGATTGCCATCCAAGATGTATTTGATATGACAATGAGCAACTTAAATTCTTTATTTTACATGATGATGACGTTCATGCTGGCAAAAATTCATTCAGTTCAGATTCAAAAACACATCGCGAAAAGTAGGACAGAGTAAAAGAACGCTATGCCATTGTGTTTCCAGTTCTGTCGGAGCTATTCTGCATGTATTTAATAATGCAAAGCACGTCTGATAGCCTGTCTGTTTGAGAAAAGCGAGCATAGCAGATGCAGAAGAATAAAGTAAAAGATATTTACATCAGCGGTGATAACGAAATCAAGTATAGCACACGTTTTGAAAGTAGACACACACACACACACACACACACACACAACCCATGCAGACGCACGCGAATGCAGAGTAAGCAAACGCGTGCGAGTACATGCATGGGAGATGTCACTGAGATCCAAAATATGTATTTATCAGCTGCTTAGTTGAAGTAACTCTCTGCTGGAGTGTCAGAAATGTCAGAGGCTCAGCGAGGCTTTGCTACGGTGTCAGCTCCTTGCAGCTTGATGCTAAAATACACACAGTTCAAGCCTTCAAGTGCCTGAGTGAGGGTTTTAAGCCTTGTAAAAGGCAAGAAACGGAAATATTAACCGTTTTTTTATGAGAAGGAAAAGCAAGAGAGGAACGTTTTGTCATGAGGAGCCAGAATTGGGCGGTCTGTGAACAAATTTTGTGACATTGTTCCCCCCAAGAGACTTCTTGTCCTATGGTTGACATGGGAAATAGATAAAATAAGCATGGGAAAAAACATCTAAGTAACATTTTCTATGGCCACCATATTCATAGGGCACTCAAAAGGAATTATGTTGCACTCGTAATGCCTAATGACCATGCTTACTATATATGCTTTCCATATAGAGACAAAATACTAGATCCACTATATCAGCACTCATAAAACATTGTAGGTATAACTTATAATAATGTATAATAATGTACAAGCACTAGTTTTCTGTAAGAGGTTGCCCCATTGAGATTAAACGGTTGTCTGACTAGTCATATACATTCATATGACACATAAGTTAAATCCATAATGTATGAGTGCTGATATAATGCATCGGTTAGCATAATGCCTTCTTATTAAGGTCATAACCAGGGTTTGGCATTGATATTGCTTTTGCAGGCAGATACTGATACAGATATTTTTTGACTAAAGTCTCCGATAACCTGTTTTTATTCAATATCTTAAAATTTGACCATTTTCATGCCAAAAAAAAAATCAAAGGATTCAGTGTTTCCCCTGGTATTTTATTCTTGGCAGGGTGGAAAATCCCCTGAAACAACATTTAGACCATCATGGGACACTAAAACTCTGCATTATAAACCATGATAATGCAATTCTTTTAGGTTGGCAGCCCCCTAAGGCAACGAGACCCAACGCAATTATTGGATGGAAGGAGGAACTCGGGGATAAATCAGGTCTTTAAATGAAGGATTCATTTATAATAAACACTATTGAACAAGGAAATAGTAAAATGTGCAAAGAAAATGAAATTTCACTGCAGGTTTTACAGACCAATGTCCAATATGAAAGGCTAATATCTACTCAATATATTAGCAAACTGATATATTGGTGTAACCCTAGTCATAAGGCATAACGAGCGTGTATAATACCTTATGAGTGCCCTTTTCATGCAATATAGACATAGAGTTAACAAAATCAAGTTGTGCTGGACCCATAGAGGGAGCGGCCTACAACAGTGAGTGTCACTCTGTTTCTCAGCACCACGCGGTCAGTTTAGGTGAGCTGCCTGAACCGAGGATAACATGAGTCCAGCTACACCAGCGATCCCTGCTCTCCCTGCTCAAAAAAAGTGAGGACAGGCATCAATGGAATGGATAAATTTGTACCGGTGTTATGCTCACAAATGCACACAAAACTCCTCGGCTCTATCCCTCCTCCTGCACGCCGTCGTATCACTGCTGACACCCGAGCTCTTAAAAGCTTTCCACTCCCTCTCTGCATAAATTGTGCATATGGATGATGCGGTGGCTGCGAGTGATTTGATAACAAGCCTTGTTTTTCTTTTTTCATGACCCACTCAATTTTACGATGAGCTGCCGTGACATATTGCCACGCCGCATGCATGATGCATTGAAAGGACGAGCTTGTGTGCGTGTGCAAGTGCAGGCACTTGCACACGCACACGCACACGCGCAACACACACACACACACGCATACGTACGCACAGACACAGGTACACGCATACACACACACACATCCTGACGGACACGCAGGCACAGAAGCGGCACACACAGGCACTCTAAAAGCCTTCTACTACATCCTTGATGGTTCCGTCAGCATGACTAAGTGTGTTCTACCTCACACTGTTCTCCACATAGAGCCATGATTCCCCCTGGCATCACACACTCAGCTCCCAATCACTCCACACACGTCAGGCCTAATAGCATCTGCTTAGACACACACACACACCCACACGTGCCTGCACAGACACACACACACACACACACACCTGTACATACTGCACACAGGCACGCAGATTTGCAGGCAATCATACACCCTCCTACACACAAGCACACACACACACTGGAGGGATGTGAGTCTCCCGTTCACTAGCAATATGCTGCTGCAGTGCATGTGAGCTTGTGGGCGACTGAGGGCTGAGAGGAATGGTGTTACCTAAAACAAGACAAACTGGCCAGGGGCCAAAAGAGGGAGGGAGGGGGAGACAGAGAGAGAGAGAGAGAGAGAGAGAGAGAGAGAGAGAGAGAGAGAGAGACAGAAACAGAAAGAAAGCAGGTGGGAAGGATGATGTTTGTGTGATTGCATGCAAAAAAGAGAAAGCAAGAAAACTAGTGACAGTGAGAGGGAAAGAAGGGAAGCGAGTGGGAGTCTGTGCATGAGAGAGAGAGAGAGAGAGAGAGAGAGAGAGAGAGAGAGAGAGAGAGAGCGCCTATCCAGTGTCATGGCAGGTGATGCAGTGCCAATGGGAGGTTATTTTGTGTACAGTGGGATTCTCTGCATTAACAACAAAAGACATTAAATGTGGAAATAAATGAGCAACACATACACACTCAGAAAATGCCATGAGATTATTATATGCTCCCCAGAAAGAAAACAGGCAGAATAATAGCCTATGAAATATCCTCATTAATGTTTAAGCGAATATATACAGTACATATATATTTTTGTAATGTATAATTTTAACATGTGACAAAAAACAGACAGACAAAAAACCCCCAAAAAAAGACACCTTGATAGACACCTACCTCCCCAGACAAAACAGGATAATAGAATAGAATAATAGCCTATAAAATATCCTCATTAATGTTTAAGCTAATAATTTTAATGTAAGCGTATAACTGGCCTAGCTACATGACTGGATTCAGAAGCCGTTATAATGCATGAGCAAGACGATCATTTTATGAATAGGTTAGTTATTAATAGATGTAGGCAACAAATAATGTTACTGCAGAGACTCATTGCAACTGAGGAGCATTTTTTCAGCATTTCTATAGTTAATAATTTGTTCGTCGTTAATAAATATCGTCAATAAAGGAGACCATGGATCCCATCGAGCTAGCCAGGAAGCTGAAGGCGTGTGAGGCAGAGAAGGTGGGCCTCCACCGAAACTACAAAGAACTGGCCTCCGAACACGAGGACCAAATACATGAAAATATGGGTCTGCAGCATCAGCTGGAGGCACTCAAGAATGCCTTCCAACGAAAGATGGAGGAAATGCTCAAGAAAGACCATGAGCAGACCATGAGGCTCAAGGCGTGGAGGAGCTGGTGATCAAGCTGAAGGAACACCTGGGGATGCTGGAGAAAGAGAAGGCACAGGAGGCAAGGCAGTTGGGATGGAAGATGAGGCAGAGGTGGGAGGATCTGGAGAGAAAGATGGAAAACTCCCCAAAAAGCCCTCTACAGCCAACATTGTATGCAGAGGATTTAAGACAGCTAGTAGTAGTAGTAGCAGTAGTTACAGCAGTAGTAGTAGTAGTCGTTGTAGCAGTAGTAGTAGCAGTAGCAGTAGTAGTAGTACTGCACCACACAACTCTACTTCGTTGTAGTAACACCAAAGCTTAATAGACGCCGCCTGCTTGTAAACTATGAATAGATATAGCGTATAGGCCCACTGTGCAATAAAAGGATTCCAACTCCTTAAAATTAAAATATCTGTGAGATTAAAAACACGAGAGGCGGAAGAGTTTGTGTGTGAGAGATAAGGGGCATCATGTTTGGTTGACTACTTGGCATTGCAGTTTCCCCTCTCAAATTGCTGAATTAATATCAGCGTTTAGGATATAGTGAGACTAGCATTATAGCACTGCATGTTTCTGTGTATGTGTGTGTGTGCGTGTGTGTGTGTGTACACACATCTATATATCTGTGTCTGTGTGAAAAAGAGTGAGAAAGAAAGTGTGTAACTGTGCTAGTGGATGTGTTTGAATGCATGCGAATGTGTGTCTAGAGATATAATTAAGCATAAGTGTGCATTTGCGTGTGCATGTGTGTGCATGTGTGTGTGTGTGTGTGCTTGTGCACGTGCACATGCTAGCCTCTGGCTTTAGCAAAGCAAATGGGTGTAAATACAGTGGGAGTCAGCAGCACAAGCAGACATGATGCACATCACACAGAAAAAGAGAGTTAGACAGTGCCTTAAGGAGCTTAGATGGAGGTTGGGGGGTGTGGGGGGGGGGGCAATGGAAGATATGAGAGGGTGGGGGGGGTGAAGGCTGCAGGGATGAAGAGAAAGAAGGAGGGCTGGAGGGATTGAGGGGAATGAAGAGAGAGAAGTGGGGATTCACACAGAAAGAGTCAGTGAGAGTCAGAGAGAAGGGGTTAGAGAGCAAAAGGACTGAGAGGGAGAGACAGAGAGAGAGAGAGAGAAAGAGAAAAAGAGAGAGAGAGAACAGTGTTGCCAGTATGGCTGTGACTAGCCTCTTCCAAAACAGGAATTAATCCAATAATCGCTTGGAAGTGTTTTGCATATTTCTTCATTCTTCTCATGTACTAACACGCTATCATCTGGTTCGAGTATGTGTGAGACCTGTCAAGACCTCGGAGACATGCACACACACACGCCACACACATACTCACACCCCACTGCTGCAGGGTTAGCGCACACGTGACGCCACCGAGTGCAGCGGATCCAGAGTTTTTAAGTTTATCTGCTGCTTACTTCAAGTGCCGCTCTCCGCTCGAGTGTCACAAATGTCAGCAGCTCTGCCAGGGCTTTGCTGCCATGTCAGCTCATTAGCACTCGGCGCTAATGCACGAGCGGCTCAAGCCTCCCAGTGCCTGAGAGCCATCAATTAACTGCCAGCAATGAAGTGACAGGAGAAAAGGGAGACGTCTTATCTTTGTGCTTCGGCCCATTTATCCCTCTATGTCTCCTTTTTCCCCCTGTCTTTGCCCCTTTTCTCCATCCCTCCCGTTTCTTACTCCTTTGCCATCTACTCTCCATCTCCCTCACTTAGACCTCTTTGAATCCAGACCTCTCTTCCACCGAACAAGGATCAAAATGAGATACACATAAGGACAAACACTGGCATACAAACACATGGGTGCCAGTGACTAGACAGAATGTCTCATGGCTGAAAGGTCACATATTAAATCCCCGCCACAGTTAGTCTCCATCCCTGTCAAAGTGCACTCAAAAACAAACGAACCCCTACAAGCCACTGCGGGGCGGTGACTGGGGCTGAACCATGTGGTCACCCATAGTGTTGCTGTAATGCTGTGTTACGCTGTTAATGCTGTCTTCATTTTGTCCACTCAGCCTCTGAAAGGGGGTGCTAGCTTGCCACAAAATGTACCTAATTACTTCCTGATGGGCTTGCAATAGACACTTCCAAGAACCTCGGATGGTAGTTTCAGTACACGCTTTGGCTGTGTTTAAACAAATAAGAATCTTATGCGTAGGGACTTTATGCAGCAGTCTTTCAAGACAATCAAACTAAAACACAATTACCAAGGTCTGCCAATTACCAGACACAAAATGTCCTTGCTACTGAGCAACGACTTCTGCTTAACAGCTGCCTGGGGAATTAACTCACTTCCCTGCGGTTTCAGCTGTGCCGCATTCTGTCATTTACCTCGTTGGCACTTGTTGGCATTCTATCTCCTGAAATACCCACCTTCCTCGCCCCGGGGGGAGGCTTACCTTCTCCCTAATGTGTGAGAAATCATTTAGCGTCAGTCCATCTCCGCAGCATACACAACATAGCGGGGATGCAATGTGAGGGGTAATCGAGAGGCCAAAGATCAAACAGAGAGAGGCAGGATTGCAACTGATTGCATTAATTTACTGGCATTGATCAGTGGCCTCTATAGTAGCTGATTGCGTGGTGGGGGCAACGCAAAAGACCAGTCAATAACAGCATCAGTTACACAAGACTAAAATCTCAACTAAGAGAGTTTCAACTAATATTAGTCTGAGACACTCATGCTAAGAGAGAAAGAAAGAGTGCAGTGTAAGACACACTCCCCCCCTCCTTTGACCTACATCTCCCATGATTAGCTATGCACAAATAGGACTTTCTCCACTCCGCCTTTCCATGAGTGAGAAGAAGATTATAAGTTAGCAGCCGCTGCCACCGCCACTGGTGAGCTGAGCTGGGGCTCGGGCTCGGGCCGGGGCCGGTCCCCTCCCTGATTTGGGGTAGATCGGGGAGTTCAAAGTCAAGGAAGTTCAAAGCCTTGGCTGGGGAACGCTCAAAAGGAACCACAGCCAGCCATGAAGTGAAGAGGAAAGGAGGGGGAGACTTAGCCGCTTAAGCTCTCCCACAGCCTCTGTTGCGATCGGGGTGGCAGAAGCAGTGGGGGAAAATGTGTAAAAAGGGAAAGTGCGAGGGAAAATAAACTTGCTGAGGGTTAAGGCAATAAGAGGTGCTGAGCAGGTGGAATTTTGCTGGCACGCTGGTGCAACAATGAAAGGGAGAGCAGAGGTTTTTGGCGGCGCAAATCATCAACAACGCAGGCTGTAGGATTGCATTTTCCCTGGAATGGAATAGATGCTGCGATTTCATAGAAGAACATCAGCTCTGTTGTTGTGTTCACCTTGGAGACCCAATGAGCTGGATTTTTAGTTGCATACAGAATGCTGACAATGTCTCTCGAATTGTCGCTAGCATTTTCTTACACCCACATTTTTGTAGCGTACAGTGACAAAAAAGCCCAAATGTATTTGCATTAATATTCATCCCTACTTTTCTTCCGTGTGACAGAGAACAGCAACCAGAAAGCGTGCACATACACCATTCTCCTCTCTCCAGATAAAGCCCTGGGACTGCCTGTGTAGTGCTTTCTCAGGTATCCACTTCCCTCCCGGTGCTGCACAATGCTATTCACTTGACACAATTACACCGTGGCGGCATTGACATCCACGCACCCTGGGGACGGCAAGCATCAATGGAATTTCCTTGATGTCGGCGACCTTGGAACAAAGACTTATCAAGTGCAAAGGATCATGTCTTCCAATGGGAGATTTGCTTTGTTAGAAAGAAAGGTTATCTACGCGACGGTATGTAATGTAGAAGGCCTATGTACCTTTTACACAACGCAATGACAATGAAAACACAGAGCAGCCACTATAGGCTCTGGACCTGAGCCTGGATCCCCTCAGCACACATTCCTGCCCGGGTCACATGTTGATATCAGTGGCAATCAGTTTAATGCACGGAGAATTATTCTGTTCTTAACCCAGATACTCAAGTAACCGGGATTTGGGTCAATGCACGTAAACATTATAACTCAGAAAAATCCAGCTAAGCTCCTACTCCGATTATGAGAACCTGGTTAAGATGCCTGGCTTTATCCCATATTAAAGTGGTGACTGTGGCATAAATCTTACCGCTTTCACTAAACTCAGACTCGCAAAGCATTTTGGTACATTTTGAAGAGCAATACTTACTATTACCATTACTGTTGGGATCATCTTTCTTTCCCCTGTATTAGAAGCAACCTACTTCTCAGTCACAGAGCGAGAGGGGAGCCCCTTTTCCTAGTTTTTCGCTGAACCGTTCTATCTGTGGGTGGGACACTACAGGTAGACAGAACTATTCTATTAATTGGTTTATTCATGGCAAAAGGGATACTCAGTGGCAGGGTGTCAAAGGTTCATGTAAACAGCTTAACCCAAATAAGACATGAAAACAATTCCACCTCCAAAGTCTCACTCACTCTCATTTAATCAATCAGAAAATTATAGTCGAACTTGAACATTCACCAATGAATATATAATCCGCTAGTGTTCAGTCAGTTGGAATTGCTCTTTTAATGTGAAGAAAATGGGAAAACAAAGCGCACAGAGGTACACAAATACACAAACAGACAGGCATACACATTTGGATACGCATACACACGCACATGCACAACACACTCTGCTGGTAAGTGTCAGCTTTCAAGCCCAGCTAATGTTAACGGGCAGCTTTAGGTCTTTAGTGTGTGAATTAGCTCCAGCTAGTGCCTCCCTCTGTTGTTTTTTGCCCTGATTCAGCAGTCCTTGTCTTTGGAGCCGGTCAGCATGGAATGCAGAGCCTCTGAAAGCTCAATGGCCATAGGGAATGCCAGCTCATCGACTATTATAATGACGGCCTCCCTCTATCGCTCTCTGCCTCTCTCTGCCCCCCTCCCCCCGCCCCTTTTCTCTCTTTTTTCTGTCTCTCGTCTCTCTCTCTCTCTCTCTCTGGGATCTGTCTCTCAGCCTTTCTCTCCTCAGAGAGCTGAACAAAGGCTGGTGGGAGTGTGTATGATGGAATTGTGGTTCTGAAAGTTCATAGTCAACAGAAGTGCACAGAATAAATATGCCCAGTGTAGGGATGGATTAAAATGAAATTCTGCTGTTTGGCAAACTGCAAACAGAGAGATCACAATAACTTTTGCAGGCTATGACTGGGAGACTCTTTGAAAGACTCAAAATAACTTCTCAATCCAATCCAGTTCCAGGCTGTGACTTACCTTGCTTTTCTAACGCAGAAGACAAACAACAAAAAATAGGGGCAGTACACAGAAAGTGTTGTTGATATAGCCTCATTGCACGCTTTGTGAACTGAAAAGGAAATAGTGGACTAACCTTGAGCTTGTCAAAGCGTTCGGTGAGCGAGGACACCTGGTGCTCTCGGTGGCGCCCCACTAGCTTGCAGAGGGCACAGATGAGCTGGTCGTCCACCATGCAGTACATGTTGACCTTCTCGTTCTCGTGCTCCAGGCAGGTCAGGCCGCGGAGGTGAGTGTCCGGCACCGGCTCCACCAGGCGGTGGCTGGTGAAGGGCTTCTTGTTGGGGTGCGTCGCGCGCAGGCAGCGGTCGCAGTACGACACCTCGCACGTCACGCACGTCTTGACGGCCTCGCGCGGCGGGTCCTGCTCGCAGAACTGGCAGCTGATGCGCGGGTCCATGGCGGCGACGACGGCCGGGCTGTGGTTGGCGTTGGTGTGGTTGGCGTGCGGGTGGGAGTGGCTGGAAGTGGCCGGGCTGCCGCGGGCGCTGCTTCCGCTGGTGCCGCTGCCGCCGCCGCCGCCGCCGATGGTTCCGGCGATTGTGGCGCTAATGGTGCCGCTGTAGGGCCGCTGCGGTTGCAGGCGCCGGCTCTCTGTGGGGGAGTTGGGGCCGCTGAGGGAGGCCTTTTGGAAGCGGTCAATGATGTTCTGCAACGTCACATTGCGCTTCAGGCCCTCCAGGCCGCGGTGGTTCAGCGTGATGACGTAACGACAGGTGGGGCACTGGAAGGCCGAGATGGACTCGAGGGGCTTGCTGGTGGAGCAGTGGGAC
This sequence comes from Centroberyx affinis, assembly GCF_046629955.1. Taxonomy (NCBI): domain Eukaryota; kingdom Metazoa; phylum Chordata; class Actinopteri; order Beryciformes; family Berycidae; genus Centroberyx; species Centroberyx affinis. The sequence continues at coordinate 164,759 of NW_027280899.1, read as the reverse complement.
ACCAGGATGCGGTGGGCGCAGTTAAAACACAGGCTGTGGGCGCAGGGCAAGAGCAAGGGATCTTCGAACAACTCCAGGCAGATCGGGCAGGTCAGCTCAGACTCCAGTGTTTCCATCTTCAGTTGAACCGATCTAGAGGTGACATCAAATCCCACGGAAGCTGGCCAGTCACCTGCAGGGAGGAGAGAAAAAGACAAGAGATTGGTATGAGTCATTTTACAGCTAGTCATTAAATGAGTCATTAATTAGGGACTTAAAACAAGATTTACAGTAGCTTGGTTCAGACAGTTCTCTTTTGTTGAGTAGCACAGCAGAAAGACAGAGTACAGAACTCATCGATTCACCCATTCACTCACTCATTTCCTACGTTTATGACTCAAACATTCGGGAGATACTGGTTTTCGGGTGAGATGGACCGGCCTGTGCAGATCCAGCAGAGACACTGTCAATCTGTTCACACTCACAGACGCACACACAGTCCCCTAGTAGCCTTAGGCCTCTCTCAGCTCGCACGGCTTGTCACCGGGCCCCCATGTTGTCCGCCGACACAGCCTATAACACATCACTCCTCCCGCGGTACCCTTAAGTGGCACATGAAAAGAAGAGGAATGACTGAACGAGCAGGGAGGAGAAGGGATAAGAGGGTGGCTGAATGGTGGGGAAGGAGACAACGATCAAGGGGGGTGGCGCAGAATGACAGAGAGAAAGAGATAGATGTGCGGCGGAGGAGACAGAGCGAGGAAGTGGAACTTGTGGAAAACTGGGAACCTCTGCATCTCTAACATGCTGACAGCCTCTTACCCTCTCCGTTTATTCAACTATTCACTTGTTCTCGCCGCATCCACCGTTCAGCCGAGCTTAATATCTAATGTAACGTGAGAATCTAACATCCAAATTATACAGTTCATAATTCGGTACACCACGCTTGAAAGGCACATCACCATTGCTGCCTCCTTCCTCTTTTCCCTCCATCATTTCTGCCTTTGCTCCCCGCTGTCTTTGCCTGATTTCTACTCCTTTTCTCAACCCCTCTCTGATTCTCTCCTCCTCTGTTCTTGCTACTGCTCCCCCCTTCCCCTGCTCCTCCACCACCCCTCTGCACCATCGCGCAACTTCCACGGCACAGAACCTCTCCTCAAATGGGTTGAATGGGTCTACGATCAGATTGTTTCTGAAGCCCTGAAAGCACAATTACTAGCATAATTTCAATTAAAATCAGTTTAAACTGCTTGAGGTATCAAAGGATAAGCACTCAACTTCAGGTAACTCCAACTTTTAAAGCACTGACCCAACAACAATTGAAAGTGGGACAGCGAAAACAGTGTCTGAGCCGAAACACGAAAATCGATTTCACATCCGCCTCCTCTCCTCTGCGGGCCCTCCCAGTCTCGGCACCTTGCAGCCTGCGTATCGAGCTGTCTCCCCCGGGTGGCCTTAAAACCACTGGCATGAGAAGCCTTAAAACCACTGGCATGAGAAATCACCAATAACACCCCCCCCCCCCATACCCCCCACCCCCCACTCTACAGCAGCATACAGCCCCGGCTCACGGTGGCTCCTTTTTCCTTTTAAAGAAACAAAGCAGGCACCGTGAAACTACGGCATTAAACCGGATGACCTCAGATAGCTGACAGTGACAGTTTCATTAAGCGAGGTCGTTCCTGAAAGACGGCCCTCCTCTCCCTCTTCACTAGTCGTGCAGGAATTACTAATGACCGGGCTTTAGTGGTTATGACAAATCAAAGACTAGTTTTCACAGCTGGGACAGCACGGCCTTTTCGAACCTTAGTTCATTGTGTACACAGGTGTGACTATGTTTCGAGAGAATTCAAGGTCAAAGAATTCCCTCGCAGGCAGAAACAGTTCTGTAGCAACGGCAGCAAACACACAAACAGCATACAGGCCTAATTAAAAAATTTAAATACATAAATCTAAAAGTTAACTAACGACTATCACTTTAGCTCCCGCCAAGATTTACAAGTCAAGTTTCAAAGTGGGGAAGTGCTGAGAATGTACATTTAGCCCCTATGGCACAGAGAGAGAATTACCTAGTTAAAAACAGGGCTCTTTGCGACTGGTCAATGGGGATTTTAGGTGCTGAATTGCAGCCAAACCCATTCAGTGTACTGTATGAACCCAGAGCAAAACTGCTTTCCTGGACTTTGCCATTTTGATCCTGGGTGTAAGGAGCCAAAATGGGTCCTTATTAGGAAGAGTATCCAGTAACTGACCGTTTAGCTTCCCTTTTCCCCTTTGACTTCCTTGCTTAACACCTATTACTCCACATCAAGCACGTTCAAGCATGATCTGCCAAAAGTATTTCATTTTATGTTCGACATCAAAGCACCATGCTGGGTCTTCATCAGTACAAACACTGTAATGTAAAATATAAGCATAAATCTGGTAAACATATCCTCTCCACAACACCTTCAAATGTGATCAGTTGAGAATCTATAATCAGAATGTGTTGTGATATCAGCTATGGCCACAATCAGATATGCTTGACTCCAACTGGATAACAAAATTCACAGGTTGCTGTCAAAACATCATGCCAAAGTGGCAAGGCATTGTCCTGCTTCTCCATTTAATTCCTCATATTAAGAAAGAAACAATAAGCCTAAGCTTGTGCCATCGCCAGCTCATTTGTGATAACTTCATTTTTCTGTGACAATACCCTGTTGTGAACCTGCTAGTGTGCATTCAATCGCATTGTGAACTAGGCATGCCCTTACGCCACAACCCGTAATCAGGGCAGCCAGCTAAAGACTGGCTCAAGACAAAACAATATGTTAGAGCTCAAAGGCTCAAAGTCATCTGCAGTAACAAAAGTCTCCTCCCCTAAACCCTCCGCTGCACCACTCGCCAGAACCGTGCCTCCACATGGAGCTGCGTTCAAAGCAAACATCAGTCGAGCAGCAGCTAAATGCATGGGAAAGGCACCCGGCTGTAGAAACCAGTTATACGCATGCAGCAGCTTCGCTACAAAATTCATTATCCGGAAAAGAAATAAATAACGGCCCGCAGCCAATCATGCAGATATTATGCTGATAAGAGGCAATGGCCAGTGTGCTTGTGTGTGTGTGTGTGTGTGTGTGAGGGTGTATCTGAATGCAGGTTTTACGAGACTCTGCATATGTGTTTGTCTGTGGGAAGGCAGTAATGGTGTGAGCGTTTGTCTCTGCCTGTGCGTACGTGTACACATGCACATAATGTCCTTCGCCAATATTCACCTTGGCTGCTATTTATCAGATGGTTTATGTGGTTGTTATCACGCAGCCTGGCGGTGTTGGGGATAAAGAGGGGGAGAGAGGGAGGGAGAGAGAGAGATAGAGAGAGAGAGAGAGAGTTGAGCAGCAAGCTACCGCTGAGGGAGCAGGCATGGGGTTCTGCTCCATCACACCAACAATGGGTCTAATTTATCTCCTCTGTATCAGATAGGGGATAACCAGGGGCAGAGGGACGGAGATAAAGAGAGAAGCAGGGTGTGTGTGTGTGTGTTGGGGGGTGGAGGGGGTGGAGGGAGGCAGGAACAACCTTCATGACCTTAGAATGACAGAGAAGGTCGCCGGCCCCTCAAGCGTGTAGAGAGCGAGGAGGCCAAAGGTAAAAAATATGACATCATTCTCCACGTAAATCTCTGTCCCTGCATCCGCGACCGCAAGCCTGTGCTTTTCATTTGATGTGATGGTTCCCATCTGCGGCCATTTTGCGGCGGATATTTTGCTTTCCCATCTGATAAACATTCGGTTTAATTCATTCAGGAAGACAAGCTGATGGGGGAAAGAGCAACACATGTTCTTTTATACTTTATAACGTCATAAAATTTTTACTCTGTTGATGTTTTAGTATGGGGAGGATACACAGTAGTGGTATCTGGAGCTGAAACCACATCTCTCCCCTCTGCTATAAAACATTTAATCTGCAGAAGTAGAGCAAGAGATGGTTTAATGATCATTTTCAGTTTACGAATCAGATTAGAGAATCAGTATTTTCAAGTTCTGTGTCACTGAGTGCAGCTATAGGGCTGAGCAACAGCTACTCAGCACCGTATGACTGCTGTTTCAGTCAGGCATGTCAGCAACAGGCAACAAGGCACATATTCATGCTTCTCAGAATAAGAGCAGTGATTCAAGATCACCAGGTCAGGTCATATGACCATATGAATTTCACCCTGTGGAAATAGGGGAAAGTGCTCCCAGATGAGGACTAGTCTCATTGAGATATACAATGCTTTTTTCCTCACAGTGCTGTGGTCACCAAGAGGTAAATTCAGGTCTATCAGTCAGAGGTGAGACGCTTTATTGAGCAGTATCTAATAAATACAGTGAAGTAGAAGATGTACTATTGTGAAGATTTAACTTACAAGTGAATCACCTTAGCTGCAAATTTTCACATAAATCCCACAATTCCCTTATTTACAAAAAAAAATGTCATCACAACAAATGTGACATGGAACTGTACAGAATCTCATCTGGCCAAGAAAGCAGTATCGTAACAACCATAAGTCTAATAGCTGCAGACAAAAAACATTCAACTATGTACACAGATACAGAAACAGAATCCAAACTCTCAATTACTGAGTGCAACACATTGACAGAGATGAGTGCATGACCCTTGAGGCCTGGATTTCAACGGTCCAATTCAAGTGTTGACTGAGTCAGCAGTCAGACTTCATTCCTTAGGACAGAGCTCAGCAGCGCTGGTTATGCTGATGTTAATGTGGCTGTGTTTAACGGAGCATAGTGTTATAATTAACACCGAGCTTTAACACACCATCAACAGGCCCATTAAGCTTCTGCTATGTCACTCTGGGGAAACAATGCTGGCTATGATGGCAGCCACTTAGGGACCAAATCTCTAGCCTCATGAAAAAGGCATTCTGCAGACAGGCTGGCAAACACAGACACACACACACACGCGCACACACAAGCATACACGTACACACACAAGTGCACAAACACACACACACACACACACACACACACACACAACAAAGCACAAGCATGCATTTACAAGCAAAACTCTCTCCGTCTCGTTGTTTCTCTTCATCTGCCATTCTTGTTAAGGTGAAGTGTCCCATCTGGAAGGAGAACAGCTTGTGCTGGTGCTTGAGAAAACACACACGCGCCCGCACGCACGCAGACACACACTCGCAGATATCACATGCACACACACAGTCTCAGACAGACACACACAAACACACGAAGACACACAGACTCAGATCTCTGAGGGGCTCGCTCTGATCTATTGTTGTGCTGATTACCGTACCGAGACTTTTTTGATCTCACTCAGATTTTTGAGTGAAATACAGATGAAAAAACAGGGACATCAGTGATGATTCATTAGTCTGTCTGAAGAGACATGGTTAGATACACACAGTCGGTATACACATACAACCCCACACACACACACACACACACACACACACACACACGCACACACTCAGACTGGATCCTAAGCTGCTTATGCTTTATACTTTTGCATTCTGACACATCCTTAAAACCATGCACAAACACACATACATAAACAGGAAGCCACTTCAGCCCTGTTGCTCTTTTCAAACAGCAGGGCGGGGATGTGGACTGGCAGCCAACCAACTCAGACAGCTGTCAGGCACAGGTATTGTTATGACATAAGACGCAGCTTTGACGAATAACGGCTGGGACAGTAATGAATTCCACTCCAAGCATGTGAAACACGGGCGACGCCCCAAAAGTAGAAAGTACGGATGTTATGGTTTCTGTTCTTCTGGTTATGTCTCTAACAAAAAAACAACATACACTTCTTTATTTGAAAACAATAGTCCCTTGAGTGTGTGTTCATTTCGCATACACACACACACACACACACACACTTATAAGACCGTAGTTGTGGTATTGTGTTCTTAACAAGATATACAAGAACAAGATCCGCATCATTCCATGTTTGAAGGCAATAGCCCTTTACTCACATGCCACACCCATTTACAACTCACACACACCGTAAAGTGATCCGCTGTCATTAACCCCTTACCATCAACACCACTGTGTGTCGTACATACAGTGTGTATAACCTACATAACATACAGGTGACATGTTTGTGAGATTTGTGCGTCTGTGTGCACCCTGCATCTTTGTGTGTGTGTGTGTGTGCATTTGTGCCAATAGTTATTTTTTGCCTCCATAACATCAGCTTTGGCAAATAAAGGCCAAGACGGTAATAAATTCCACTCCGAGTATGTGAAACGTGACCTCAGGGAATGCCCCGAAATAGAAAATATTGATGTCACGGTTTCCCTCTTTGCATCTGCGTCTTGCAAAAACCGAAACCAAAACAACAGTTTCTTCATTTAAAAGCAGTAACAATCCCTTGAGTGCATGGTGTGTGTGTGTGTGTGTTCACTTCGTTAAAGCATGCGTCAGAGCGAGAGCGGCGTTTGTGGAACAATGACGATTAGCCTTGTCTAAACAATGGGGACAATCCGCTTGTAAAAAGCAGTCACTCCTCCTTGAATTGTAGTTGCACAATTGCAGGTGAAACGGCCGCTCACAGGACACTTGATGACGCTGGGGCAGAGGGGCGGAGGGGCGGAGGGGCGGAGGGGCGGAGGGGCGGCGGTCACAGCAGATGACCACACCTAGACTTGTGAACCAATGACACGAATCCGCTCCCACTGGGGGTTAGGATCAACATTTCCAGCACTTCTCTCTTACATGATCATACATCTCACATGGCTCTGACCCTTGCACTCCTCACTGTCGGTTATTTGCAATGTTGGTGATTTAGGAATTTAAATCGCCGACAAGTTGCTGAATAAGAGCGTCTGCTAAAATGTAAATGTTATTGCAAATGTGAAAATGTCAGAGTGTTGGAACTGACGGATTATGTTTATATAATCCCCCTTTTGCTGTATTCTTATTTATGTCCTATTCTTCTTTGATGTATCCTATTACTTTGTTCTGCTGCAACGGCTGAATTTCTGGTTACTGGAGGCTTCAAGATATTCCAGACCACAGAACAATATCGCCTACATCTAATGCAGCAGTTCCTTAGTGAACATAATGTCAGTGCACAACCAGGAATAAACTCGCAAAAGAGAGACAGCTGGACTGAGAGTAAACTAGCCTAAGTAAGTCCCTTCAACTGGCTAAACTATGCTAACCTTTTTTTTTTTCTGTGAGATAATGTTTGTGTCACAATAATTCTTAGCTACTTAACTACTGCTAGGCTAGTCCAGCTAAGTTAGCTAGCTTACTGTGCTAGCAAGTGATGTTTTTCTGTAATCACCTGGTTTTTGAATTAACTGCACCCTGACAAAATGTCATTAGTCTAAGGGTGTCTAGTGCTCAGTGTAGTACAAGGTGTGCACAATCCTGGCTGTTATGGAACATATAGGCATGGTAAAGCATGTGCGCTAACCCTCTCTACAAAGATTGTGTCGTAGCCCGGGTTGCTGGGGATGATTCAGGTGATTCAGCGAAACTGAAACGCACCCACCATTATGGCTCAGTGTGGGAAACAGCCTCACAATGGGGGCCCGGTTTCGAGGCAGGGTACGCATGGGAAAGCCATTTGTTTCAAAGATAGGAAGGGGCGTGCTGAGGTGCAAGCAGAGCCAGATGTTGGACATCTATCAAAGAGGCTTGTTCACGGAGCGGAGAGCAGAACAAAAGATTACTTCCAGGAGGAGCTATGCTTCAGTGCAAGGTAGATTATACGGGCAAACACAAACACGTATGCACACACACACACACACACACACACAGACAGATGGACAAAGCCACACACACACACACACACACACACACACATTGAGACAGGTACTTTAAGCCCCAGTCACAACTCCAGTGTCAGCAGCCTTAATCTGCGACTCCGGACTCAATCTCTACACTGTGACAATCTACTGTGTATCACCAGTTTATTATTGTCCCCCTGCCCCCACTCCTCTCTCTCCTCTCCAGGTGTACCTGGATTCTACCCATCTCGGCGGAGGCTGTCAATCACACGCTTATCACAGCAGAGAAGAGGAGCAGAAAATCACATAGTTGAGGTTTAAAGGCTCCAGAGAGCAAGAGGACGGTAAACAACAGCAGCAGGGGGTCGGCGGTCTTCCTTTTGCAGGGGCTTTGGAAAACACACCCTGAGACAGCGCCATGTTTATCCCTGTGGGATGTTTTACGGCTGGGAGGAAAAAATAGCACTTATAATGTCATTATGGGAAAATGGCATCTCTTGTCATGAGTGGAATGCAAATATTTTTTGCAGAACTGTTATTTGGTATTTAAGATACTGCTTTTGACACAAATAACAGATTAAAGGCTATTTCACTGAAGTCCCAGGTGACCAGGTGATTCTTATTCTCTTAATAGGTGATAGAAAAATGCAAAACAGTGTAAAATTGTTGCATTAAGATCAAAGTTTCAGCCCCTGTGTGCACTTGGAAAGTGTGACAGAGCATACCAACAGGTAGTTAGCTATGGGGGTCTTTTAGAGGCCGAGTGCACCCTGATTGGGTGACCAACAGGTTGCTTCTCCACAACAAAGACAGATGCTATTAAGCCGACAAGCCCAGTCTGCAGTCGGTAACCTCGGTCTGCTGCGGACCTGTTGGTATGCAGTGAGCATTCCTCAAATATCTTCCAACGAACAAAAGGTTAAAGATGTTAATAATGAATTACTGGCTTCCTCCGGCGGCCTGCTCATGTGAAACAGTGACACATTGCTAATTAAATAACCATTTGGAAGCAAACAGAGAACGGTACAAATGGAGCTCGATTTTTTTGGCAGAACAAAAGTAAAAAAAGTGAGAACACGGTTCAGGATGGCAGTTTGGATTCTCTCTCTCTCTGTTTCTCTCTCTCAGGGGTGATGAGGGCCAAGCTAAAACAAGCAGCACTCATTCATGATTTTATGAGGTAACTAAATAAGGCTGAGGCCAACGAGAGTCTTTCCACTGAGAATGGTCGGCCTGCTTGTGCAATGTTGGTAAAATCACAGAGCTAAACACATTTTGGCAAGCGCAGGCACTAACCAAGGGTGAGCGCATTAAAATGACTCATAAAACCACCATAACATAACACCGCTGCATGAATACTTTCATTAGTAACTGTGTAAGCAAATGTAATTCTCAAGCCCTGGCCCTAAAACACGGCATTTTCCCTAATCACCTCAGCAGAGCATTAAAACCAGAAAGAAACAGGACATTGTTTGAGTGGAATTTTCAGTGGAATTCAATTGCATAAGTGGATTGAAATGCCGGCATTTTTTGGAGGGCAAGTCGTTTCACCGGGGTTAAAAATACCCACAGGCATAAGAGATATGTCAGGACCGAGCACTGCTGAGCTTTGCCAGACGCCAAGAGACTGCAGCTCCCCTTCTCTATGGTTTTGGGAAAAAGGAAACGGCAGTCCCCACAATGAGGGCCCTCCAGTTGACCAGAACACACCAAAACTGTACACCATGATTATATAAGCAGGATCAAGTAGCACATTAAACTTGTCATGTTACATTTCCGTGCCGTCGCTGACAGAAGCCATGTGTCCCAATGCAGCTGCTACGGGGATGAAAAAAAAAAAGGAATATTGAAACATATGTGAAACTCCCACCCAATTCTCTCTCTCTCTGTTTCCCCTCATCTGTCTCTCTCTTCTTCTCTTCTTCCTCCTCTCTCGCTCTTCCTCCCGCCTCCACTTGCCCAATATTTCCTCTGCTTCTCTCCTTTCCTTTCACCCAGCCCTCCCTCTCTCTCTCTCTCTCTGTCTTTTCCTGCCTCTGCCTCTCTCTCTCTCTCTCTGCAGCACCCCTCAGCGCAGACTGCTTTCATCAAACATGTGATTCCTATTCATAGAATGTAAACAGTAACGCAGCCAAGCCGGCGTTTCCATTTCACATTTAGTGCAGCTCCGCAGACTGGCTCGAGCTTAACCCTCTAACTCCTGCTCTCAGCCACACCGGCAACAGCTCCTGTTACAAAACAATTGCCATCATCTCTTGAAATAAATCCAATGCAATATATTGCATTTCGTTTGTTATATCTCAAGATCTCAAGATATTATGCTGCTTACACATATCATATTGGCTTTATCAAGTTAGCATTCCTGCTTTTCCCACTGATGAAATGTAATCACCATTAGAGAGCATGCAGCTACAAACACATCAGCATCTATAAACATGGTGCTCAATGCAAATTGATTCACGATTAATTTACTTAATATACAGCACTTGCTCCAAATTGTTAAGTCACAGACTGCCTATAAGAACCTTTATAAGGAAAAGCATTTAATCATTTTAAAGATTTTTCAACAAAATCCACTTCAATTGCCAGCAAGTAGTACAGCAACATACAGGAGGTGGCCAAGTGTAACTTCAACCCCAAACAAGCATAACATTTTAACAATATATTATTGCACAATCCTGCTATAAAATGAGGAAAACTCTGTCTGTCTGTCTGCATCCATTTTGCTCCTCGATGGGTTGGCCAATCAATCTGAAACTGCACATGGGCATTGAGCACTGGCATAGGCAGGGACTGACGAAGCAGATTTTTCCATTTTCCCACATTTACGCTGTTTATGCGCATTTTTGGCAAGTCTGTGCGGAGTTGAGGCACGCGCATCCCTGGGTAAGTAAAAAATTATCTTAAAACAGCTTGGGTAACTGTTTTGAAGTGATGTTAGAAAGATATTTAGGTCACAAAACGATGCAGGTAGATGCATTTATGGATTATGGATTATTTATCGTCTCAAATTTCATTTGGTGCAGGCCCATTTATTAAACATCAAAATGTCTGCCGGGTGTTTCATCTGAACAGGCATGCCTAAATGTGGCTACAAAGCCAGCCTACAGTCTTCCACAGCATCACTGCTGCTTTGGGAGTATGAAAGGAGGCCAGGCAGCAGGCAGGCAGGGCCCTGACTTTACTGTACCAGTAGGCTTCCCCATTCTCTGGTTACCAATGTTGGCCATTGATGGGGAAAACATGAGGTGGGACTCTGGGGACAAGTTAACCCAGTTCACCTCACTGTGCCTCCATCCATCTCAGGAACTTCCCACCGCAGCATGACATGAATAACACAGCAAGGAACTCTGATGAAATGATATTGACATACCAGGAACTGGTGTGTCGGTCCAGCTATCATCATGTTTAGATATCATCAATAATTCAATATTATAATTTATTGTCTTTCAGAATCATATTGTGATGAATAACAATATAGAGTTATGATTCACAAGTCTGTTGTGAAAATGAATGATAAAACACTACTACTAAAACCCAAAATATCTCACAAAATGAGATCTGAAACAAATTATGGCATTTGAAAATTACAGTTTGATGATATTTTATTCACTGTCAGCCCCACTGGCAAAAGGTTCAACTCTGTATCTTGTTTTTGACAGTATTACTATGCAGTTCAATGAATCAATGAACAACAATTTGATTATTCAACATGTGACTTGATGATATTGTTATATACTGATATCAAAATGCTTTCTTAAGATTATCATGATACCTGTGAAGTTTGGGTAGGAGTTCATAGAACTGAGGGTTGGTTCATGTACTTGTTATTGTTTATATGTCTTGCATATTGCTTATACTGTATGTCTTGTCTGTCAAATCAGAAACCAGTTCACTCATAAATCTTGGATATGTCACTGTTTGTTGTCTACAACACTGGCGCAAAATCAATAAAAAGATTTGAGAAAGAAAGAAAGATTATCATGATACTAATTTTGTCCTCATCACCCAGCCTTAATCCAGAGGAAATTACAGACCCTGGAATGAAAATGCCAGTTATAAAACATGACAAGTGTGCCAGTCAGGGTGGGTGTATGCGCCCGCCTGGCTGCAGATTCCTCTTTGTGTGTGTGGAGCGCTACATTCTTCCACTTGCATATATGTAAATGGGATTTTCAGTGCTGCCATCATGACCTGATTCTGTATAAAATTAGCTGTGTTTGTGCATTCAGGGTAATGCGTATACTTGCTGTGAGTCTCTCTTTCACTTGTGCATATCTAGTGTGTCGGTGAGTGTGTGTGTTGGCCGATTATGTGTGTGGTGGATGGATGTATATGTGTATATGTGAATAGTGCTGTGGGATCTATAGTGTATATCCTTTTGTACAATTACGTGACCTTACAGTTTCTTATGCATGATCAGTGTTTAACTTGTTTGTATGTTTACATGCAGTGTGTGTGTGTGTGTGTGTGTGTCAACCCATAGGTGCTATAACTCTCCAGGTGTGTATATGTAGGAACTGTACGTATGCAGTTGCAGGGCCACTTCTTCAAAGCCATGTTTGTTTTCTGTGTTTCTTTTGGCTGCCTGTCAGCAGTGCTGGTGCGGGTTATATTGTGTGAAGGGCATTTGCTGATGCAAGACATTGAAAATGAAATAAACAATCAATTCTCGTCAAACACAAGGCCAAGCCAGATTTGCTAATTGGTTTAATACATCTATGCATGGCAGCAGAATGAAATTAGATTTTCACAGGGTTGTGACAGTGAGTAGAGCACACCTCTCTCTCTCTCTCTCTCTCTCTCTCTCTCTCTCTCTCTCTCTTTCTCTCTCTCTACTTAACATGTCTGCCTGTTACAGCTTGGCAGCCTGTGGGTAATAAAGTTAATACCGTCAGACGTCGTCTCATCAGCTCTCTGAGGCTCTTTGCTGCAGTGGAGAGTCTTATCAAGCCTCAACACAACACCATGCCCGCCCCCCCGCCCCCCCTCGCTTCTCGCCGCCTCCATTATTCATGTGCATTTGCCCAGGTGTGAACAAACCCAGGATCAGGAGCTCATGAGATATTTAGACGAGGGTGAGCAAGCTGGAAGGAGGGAAGGAGGGAGGGAGAGGGAGAAGAGAGACGCAGCTAACTGTCCACAAGGGCATGAGTAAGTAGGCTACCGCCCTGTTGGCTGGTGTTCGAGGTGTGAACTGTTGACCCAGGAAGTCCTCGACGGTCCTGGGCCGGTCAGAGGAGGACACTGGCAGAGTGGAGAATACAAGAACATGGAAGTAAACCCTGGAGCCCTCCCTCTCTCCAAACGTCTGCTTCTCTCTAACACACTTGCGGGGGCAAAGTCAGATACACTCCTGGCTCCAAAGTACTATTACCTCATTCAAAAGCCATAGGTTCATTCCTCTTTGAGACTAATATCATCTTTTTTTCTCAGGGTATTTTAATCTCTTCCCTCTCTCTACAAGTCTTACTCTGTCTATTTCCCTATTTGTCTCTCTCTCTTCTCTACTTTGCTGCCTACAGTTTGTGTCTGCCAGACATACTTTCTTCTTATGCCTCAGTGTTGCTGCTTAAGCTGATAAAAGTCTCAAAGTCTGCTCTCATACAAAAAACAATCTTGACAAAGATTTCTGACGGTAACCGGCCGACTGCATTTTCAAAGCCAGCTCACCTTGAACATTGCACCGAGAGCTAGAAGATTGATTCTACTCCATTTGCTATGAAATGGTTTCGGCAAACTCTGAAATAACTAACATTGTGGAGTGACGCGCTTCCCCTGGATGCAGTGATGAAACTGTAACGACATGAAATAACGAGATGATCGACTGCAAAAGCACACGCTGCATAACTTGGCAAATCTTTTGTCTTGCCTTGCGGTAAATAAACTAGCTTGTGTTGACAGTTGACACCAATTCAGCTTCAAATTCTTTATATTCTCATCCCACTGTACTGTGTTTATGTGTGTGTGCATGTGCATGTGTGTATGCAAGAGCATGGGGCGAAGTTAATGGCTTACCTTTTACTGGAATTTTCTATAAATATGCAAATTTACTCCACACCGCGTGAAAAAGCAATCTACGCACCGCATAAACGGCAGTTTGAGCTTCCGAATGGAGGATCTTTTCAGCGGAGAAATTGCATTCCCGCCCCTGTAGACCTATATCAGACTGGAAAGCCTGTCAGGAAAACAATCGCCCTCGACATGAAGATTGACGATATATTCCTGAAAAGTTTGCCGATTGCAAAAAAAAAATAAAAAAATAAAAAAATAGCTGACAACTTTAAAATGCTAAACCTTTGAGTCATATTTGTGCAGGCGAACTGATCCGGAAGGTGCCAACTGCCTTATCAATAACCTGCCAAACCGCATTAGCAAATAACGACGCTGTCCAAGCCGGTGCTATTGATTCCGGAGGAGACAGATGCTCGGTTCAATACCGAGGCCTCAGATGCATCAACAATCCTGACTGTTAATATGACAGCTGTCTCCCATTAAGAAACACCTCAGAGAAAAATAGCTCACTGTGGTGCTGAACTCATATTAGAGACTGAGAGGAGGATGGACATTCTTCCTCCCGAGATAAAGACAGAACTGTTTCACTATAAGGAATACTTTTATTCTCTCCCTACTACAGACTGTGCGAGGGTGCGGTAGGTGGGTTTGTGTGTCTTGGAAAGAGAGGAAGAGGGAGAACGTCTTGGTGGTGAGTGTGTGTGTGTGTGTGTGTGTGTGTGCGTGCTATCTCATGTGCATGCTGTTCCCTAAATCTGCCTACGCCGGCAGCCAGGGTTCAATCTTCCAAACTGTCTGCGCAGCCCGCCAGCCGAGGGAAATACATTTATACGCCTGATACAAAAGATAGTACAGATGAAAGAGTTGTCGGAGTTGTCTCGGCTGAATCATCCGTAACCCCATTACACACCGTCGGAGCAACTAACCTCGTTTTGGGGAGCGCACTGTGTCTCGCTCCCTCGCTCTCTGAATAGGGGTCTAGGAAATAATAAATAAATAAATAAATAAAAAAGATGTGAAATGACAAAAATGAAATTGACAATTCAATAGTTTCGACCCTAGATGGATTTTCTGTCCCGGTGCCGCCACGCTATAGTGTGCAGGAGGACGTCACGCTGCGGGACATTCTCACACAACCGTTAAACCGGACTGAAGTGGACTGAGCTGACCTCGACCGGTCTTGACTGGCGGTACTACAGACCGCCTGACCGCGGGACGTTTTTCGCTCTCCCAGCAGTTCATGCTCATAACGCGCCATCCCGTTAGTGACTGTGAACGAGAAAACAGGCCCGGCACAGTTCAGTTAAGCTCATTATGATTTTGCTTTTAGCCTTGAGCGAAACGCTGTTAGTTACCGTTGGGATTGTGCATGGATTAGTGATGCGCGGGTCAGGTTTTTTTTTCAACCTGCGAGTCTGCGACTGCCCGATCCAGCACAAAAACATATCGGAATCCGCCCGACCCATTTTCATACACATAAGACGACGACCCGAAACCCAACCTGGGAAAAAGAAAAGCATATGGTGTATGGATGGCGGGATATACCAGCTGGATATTGGAGAAGTTTATTCTTTGACTGAACCCCACCCAAATTTGTGGTGAAGCCTGCCACCTTATGGGTACTGCACTAGCCATCTGCTATTGGCTGGTCTTTGGTGCCAGGTGATGTCACCTTCTACAGAGTACAACAGGTGGTGACATCACCTGACACCAAAGACCAGCCAATAACAGATGGCCAGGTTTTCCACCATTAGATGTCAGGCTTCACCGCAGATTTGGGTTTGGGGTTTAGTTACTAATTATGATTTTGGTTTTAGCCTTGAGCGAAACCCCATTAGTTACCATTGTAACCATTGTAACTCAGCAGTACAGGCGGGTCCAGTTCCAGCTCCTTGAGTGCGGTCAACCCAGAGCTAATAAACACAAGCTTACTTAAAAGTTTAAGCACTCCGCTCACCTGGGGTCAAAGTCCGTACACTTTCCCCAGGCATAGTAACGGCCAGACGGGCCGCTTGCCACGCCGACTGTCGCAGACGCTGACCATTAATAAAGCAATAGGCGTTTGTGAAGTATTACTAGGCCGTTCCGTTATTCATGATGAGAGGGTGTCGGGGAGAGAGGGATAAAAAAAGACAATACAGAAGGAAACCGACAGAGAGTGTGGCAGAGAGAGGGAGGTCAAGAGAAATCGGCGCAAAAATAGATTGCACACACGGTGAGAAAAACAAAAGAGAGCAATAGAGAGAGAGGGAGGGAGGGAGGAGGGAGGAGGGGTGGGAGACCTTGCCGTCGGTGTGACCCCAGGGAGGGGGTTCCTGTCCTCTATCCTGCTCTTTGCCTCTACAAAGTCACAGCCTTCTATTTATACAGCGCCGTAATGTTTGGCATTTCCTCCGAGGGGCGGGGGGGGGGGGGGGGGGGGCGGGGGGATGAACTATTGTTTTCCTTGGCCGCCGTTTGATTGGCCCGGCAGACTCTGTGCGCTGAAATGTCAGCTGTTTGTAGCTCTATTTGTATTTTTTTTTTTTTTTTTGGACCGGCTTAATTTATCACTGATGCGCGCTCATTTGTTCCTTCTCAAGATGAGAAATGTCGTTACCGTCGGCGAGGTGAAAAGACGTGGCGGTTAACGGTGAAACGGATGAGGCGGGAGACAGGTTGAGGTGATGTTTTTCTCACCCTCACCCTTTGAGAAATGGTTGGTGTGTACATCCGAGGAGAGAGGCGTCCATCACCATGCCGCTGAACCAAAATGCAGATTTGAGCTTGCTGACAAGACATAATCAATGCAAAACGGGATTGACCGCTGTCAGGCAGTGTCAGCCAAAAGTTAAGCAGCGGACAACTTCTCCGACAAAGAGGAAACATGAGCGACCGTGATCGATACTGGCAGACTTGTCTCAATCATAGAAAACGAATGGACTTCCAGGGACTGGTTTCTCTCTAGGAACACACAGAAAGTGGTCCAGGTAGCTGATTAGACTGGCAGGAGTGTGAGTGAATGGGTTCAAATCCTACCTCATGCTCGACTGTCACTTTTCCTCCATTCCTCCCGTCTTCTCACCACTGACTACATTTCTACTATAAGCCAAATGGTTCTCAACGTGGGGTCCGTGGACCACCAGGGGTCCTTGAGAGAGTTCCAAGGGGTCCACAGCAAATTCATAAATTGCTAAACTTCATCATTATTTCATTTACAAGAAGTTAATACAATTAGATAATGTAGAAGAATTACTATTTTGATCATAGTTTCACTGTTATCTCTCTAACTACAATACAGATAGTCATGGAATTCTGGACAAAATCATATCTAACAATAAAAGTATTCTCAGATTTGGGTCCAAGAGACAAAATCTCATCAAATGGGCTCTGTGGCCATAATGTGGACTAAATTAGGGGTCGTTGATATGAAAAAGGTTGAGAATCACTGCTATAAGCGATGATGCCCTCCCACTGCTAGAAAAATCAAGACAGTAAAGATTCATATGGTCTTATTGTTAAATAAAGACAATAAAACAAATATAGCACAAGCACAGTATAGGTATAGTAAATACGTAAGCATCCAAATCCATTTCAGTAGGAACTGAGCGCTCAGGGAAAGCGTAGGCCAAAAGGTCGAATTCAACAGGACCGAGCTCTCTTTAATGGAGCCGCCTCTCACAGGCTCTCCGAAACATTTTGAATAATGTCTTTGTGCGCTGAGAAAACAAAAACACACTCCCCCCCCCCGACTCTCCTCGCTCGAGCCCCGCAACTAAAGCCGACACAAATCAATAGCTCGTTAGTTAAACAATAGCCGCCCAACACTGCCGCATTCTTAAAAATAGCTATTCCCCGGAGCACTGCAATACCAAAGAGAATAATTGTGAAGGTTAACAATGCCTACTGCTATATCAATATTGAACTGAACCGATGGCCTGGAGACTGGGAAAAAAAAAAACGGAAGCTTAGTCTAAGGGCTTTTCACTGGAGGCAGGTTCACACTTCACAGCAACTCCTACTCCTAATCATGACTGGTCAGGATGAATTCGCCGACCTCAGCGGAGCAATTCCACATTCAAGGCAACTGATAGCATTAGGATATTACCGACTGCAGCCTGCTGCAGCCTGACAGGCACGGACATAAGTGGAGGGTCTGGGGAGAATATCATAATTCCACCAGAGATGATTGCAACTAATCTGCCATGAGAGGAAAGGAGCTGATTTTAGAGAGTAGGTGTTCCTCCAAAAATGCCTGCTGGGTGGATGAGTGTGTTTTTTTTCTGTGTGTGTGTGTGTGTGTGTGAGTCATGGAGCTTTTCATTCCTCCACCCCGTGTGCGCCTATCCTCCTCTGCCCCATGACTCTCTCTCCGTCTTTGCTCCCTGCTCTATATAACTCTTAACCCTCCCCAAAAATCTACCAAGCATCCTTTAAGCTCGATTTTTTCTTTTTTCATGCCTCTTCTTGTTTACACCAGACCTCTCGGCCTGTCTCTTTATATCTATTTCTCTCTCTTTCTGCCTCTGTTTGCCGTGCCCACTCCCACTACTTCTGTGGAAACTGCACTCCAGACATCTGGCCTGCGCTGACACTAACCGACCCCACAGCGAGTAGAGATGTTCTTTATAGCGAGTGAGAGGCCTTTGTTATATGGCCGAGAGAGAGAGAGAGGGAGAGAGAGAGAGAGAGAGGGAGAGAGAGAGAAACAGAAACAGGAGCATTTCTCAGCATGCTTTCTCAGTCTAGAGTGGTAGAGCACAAGATAACGTTCCCACCATCGCCATCCACAACTTTTCCATGACTTTCCATGACTAAGTGCTTCCATAAGCTAAAAATGTTATTCCTTCCTGGTTTGTTAACATTGTTTTTCAGCTCAGTAAAGGTCTGGTTTCCACTATACTTGGGCTTGATGTGGACACAAACAGCTGAAAGCCATCATCTAACCGACGCAATGATGTGTGAAACAAGTTGGAAAGCACATTCTGCTATATTCCTGTAGAGTGACCCATTTGTAAAACTCCCAGATATTCCCTGACTTCCCGAGAAAATTAATCAAATTCCTTAATTACCCCTATCTGGAATACGCCTCTCATAATTCCATGATAATCCAGAAAGTCCATGACCAGTGGGAACCTTTACAAGATGTCCGCGCTACCCTTACACGCCATTATGTTTTACTGTACATGTATTTAGCCCCCGGGGTCGACACTCCACCCTGCCTCCTCCATCCATCCAGGAGGCAGGCGGCGTGGTATACTGTACCCAGGAGAGGGGCGTCTGGGGTGGGCTGCGTGACGGCAGAGTTGGGCCCGAGCCCCGGCTCCTGGTGCCAGCAGGTGAGATCATGGGAAACACGTGTGACTCTGTAGGAGTGGACGCAGGCAGCTGGCTGTTAACTAGCGCGGTGGGAGGTTGGCAGCCTCAGCTGCTGCTGTTGGGCTGGGGTAGGAAAGAATCCCCCCCCCCCGTCTGGGTGGATCCTTAGTATTTAGTGTCCTAGTGTTTATGTGCTTTATTGCGTATTGCATTTCTGTCATCAATGTAGCAGTGTGCACATTTACCATCCGATCACACCTACAGTTTGTTTTCTTTGGTCCGAACTGTAATAAACATAATGAAAAAGTTTACTTGACTTTGTTTAGGTTCACACTGTCCAATTACAAGCGAACCAGGGCTTGTAAATAAAAGTCACATGGACTCACACATATAGCTCATTTCTTGGACAGAGTTTTGTCCAAGTTGTCCCAGTTAAAGGATAATACCAGTGTAATTTTTTTTTCCTATCGTCATTAATGCCTATGAAGAGTCTACACCCACTGGCGTATTTGCCACAGTCAGAAGCTACTGCTGTCTGTTCTGCCTCCTCACCACCTGGAGGTCATAGGCTGCCATTGTTTTCAAAAACCCATTAAAAACAGCTCACAGAGACATACTGTTTCATTGATTAGCATAATACATCATTCTGAATTACATGACTATTGACATTTTTCCAAACAACGCCACAATCATTGCAGTTACAATCCTGTCAAAAATAGTTCCATTCTGCCAGAATTGAATGTGAAGAGATCACTGCTCGTCTCCAGATAGACTCCCACTCTGCCTTAAGTTTTGTTTTGCCTTTTCACTGCCACCAGAAGTACGTAAAAGTGCGCCCAAATGGAAAAAGTGTAAATAGTCCCCATTAAACGAGTAATTAGCTGCTTGGCAAAAATCGTGTTAGGAAAAAACTACAGTAGTTGTGTATTTAAAATGATGGATTACATAAGTCAATGCAGCAGTATGTCTCTGCAAGCTGTTTTTAATGGACTAAAGTATGAATAAACCACTTCAGACATGCTTGGTGGGAACACACCCTTGAAAAGTGATTATTATTGTGTCCCTGTCCAATAAGCTTCAACCTACAGACTTCCCTGGCTAATTAAGTTTCAAATGCCACCGCTCTCAAGCCAATGGACTTCTTCTGCAAGAGCAATCCCAGACAATTAGATTTAGGCTTGAGGGACTCCTATGCAATCAGACGCCGTGTCATGTTAGCCAAACTCTCCGGTCATCTGGCCTCTATCCCAGGAGAACGCACCCAGTGAACCGTTAATGAAGTAAAAAAAAAATCTCAGGTGCAAGCAATTCACCTGTTACTGTGGAGCGAAGTACAGAAAGATAGATCTTTGGAGTAAAGCTTGTCATCTGTCACACATATGCTCCACAATAGCGTTTATTTACTACACTGGGACCATATGTAATCTGTTATCCATGTGTACAACACTCATTTGTGTATAACATGCTGTCATTAATCTCAATTTGAAACGGTTTGTACTTGTGCTAGATGACACACACTGATGAGAGAGGGAGGGTGGAAAAGGGAGAAAGAAAACGAGAGGGTGGAATGCAAAGAAAGAAAGAAAGAAACACAACCAAACAAAACAAGAGAAGCAAAAGACAGAGGAGACACCAAGTATCTGCCACGCTGCTGTCCCACTTCGTTCAGTATTCTGGTCTTAATGCGTTTCAGAGTTTCCGCTCCCCACTCCTCTCTCTTAACCCAGCAGGTTTCCGAACCCGGAGCCCCGGAGTTAAGCCCGGGGCTCTGCCTGCAGCTCGTTGGCTTTTACCGTTCTGCCTTTTGGGACGGGACCTGGACAAGCTCTCTGCTCTGCCGTTGCCAGTTAGCCATCTGACCTCCCGCCATCCCCACCCCGGCCTCGGAAGCTGTGCATAGAGAGCACACACGACCTCGTAATACCTCATGAGCAACGGTTCACATCACACCATCTACTTTTGGCACTCCGTTATTGATGTTGCAGAAGAGAGTGTTTTGATATACACAAATGGATTTGGCCTTAAATATGTTTTTACTTTAGCCTGCAACCTGAGGTCTACGGCCTCTTAGTGGTCCAGAGAAGTATTGCAGTGGTCCTGGGATCTTTAACGTTTTGAGAAATGCGATCTCTCCTCCTTAAAAGCTGGCTCATTAAAACATATTGCTAGCCCTGTCATGTGAGACCCTTCTGAGGTAGGCCCACGATCCATTTTAGTTCCTAACCCATAGTTTAGCACACAAGGCTTTTCATTTGCAGGCCATCGGGCTATAAAACACTTGAAGATCCCAAAAACAGACAGTTTGTCTTGGCTTTGAGAGCAGCAAATGTAAACTTTTTTAGCATTTCCCCCAAAATGCCCTGCCCTATTTCTGTATACCCTGTCCTGCTCAGATAGCTGTGCCTGCCAGTTCACCAGCTGGGTGCGACAGTCCGTCCCAGCCTGAAACCAAGCTCTAACAGTAATAAGGCCTTGTTTCTGGATCCCCGTGGCACATACAGATACTCAACGCTCAACCAACACAACCATAAAATCCAATTAATAGATTTTTTGTCCAGGAGGAGAATGCTTAGCGATGTGGTGTCATGCGTGACCACTCCTCACCGCTCTGCACGCAGTGCGAATGCATCTGGGGGCCGCAGTGTGTCTCCCTTGGCGGGGACCTGCTGCAATGGAGAGATCAAAAGGAGTGTGGAGACAAAAGCAGGAGCCAAGCTGTCACACCATGCATTCAAGATATGTCAGCCTCAATTCCCACCAAACACTGAGTCCCTGATCAATCTCCTATTGAGTGGAAACAGTTTCCTCTGTTCATGAATGCAGCTCTGTGTTTTGCAGGATGGTTTTGCATTCTGTCGCATGCATTCAATTTCTGTACATTCCAGAGCTATTATTACTGCAATTACGGGCTGCTTACGTAGATACACTCCATGAATAATTTCACCTACACCGCTGTAATGAAAAATCCATTCGGGAAAATAATCTGTTCTTCCACTGCAAAGAAATGCAATCTAGTCCTTGTCTGGCCAACCACGGACGAAGAATACGAAGACATCTGCCTACGTTCACCGCTGCGTCTGCCACTCAGGCCGAGCCGGGGTGCCGGTCCCGTCGGCGCGGTGAGATAAGCTGATGTGCACCGTGATTCATTGTGACCGGTTCGGGAACGAGGAAGGGAGGAGGCCAAGGGGTGAACGGGGCGCCGGTTGTTTTGTGAGGCACCTCGCTCTGTTCGCGTTCGCGGGAAATAAGCTTCAGTTTCGGGAGAGAGAGAGAGAGGGGGGGGGGACGGTTTTTCATTCATAATGTATGACTGTCACACAGGACGGATCATGGCGGAGTGAGGCGGGAGCGTACCCTGCAGGGGCAATTCGAGCGGTCCGACGCGGAATCATGAGTAATCCCGCTGCCTTGGGTATTAAGTCAACTTCAGCGAACCTTCATGCCTTGCCTTAAAATACAGCGCCTTAAAATACCCCAACGCAGCTTACTTCTGTGGAGAGGGATTTAACATTGCTGTCTTCAGGACATCACTCGTTATTGTAACTGGGGAGCGGGGTGGGCGTCTGTCAAAAGTGTCGGTCACTTCTTGCAAAGGAGTAGTAGCCAAGCGATCTGATTGGTCAAAGTTGTGTTTATCGTAATTCCCATAAAGCGCGGCTAGCCATGCTTTATTGGTTGCTATGCCAACGCTCATGGCAAACATGAAGCTTGTTACTGATCTTTCTGGCATTGCTCTATTTTTTTTATGTCAGTGTACTATTTGGAATGCATTTGTAACTGTTGTATAAAAGCTACAGCACCCTTGGGAGCGTTGGTTGTGTTCATTACTGTGATTATGGCGTCTTCAGCGCTGCGGACTCATCGCTGTCGCGCCCGCTGTAAAAGAACGCCCTCTCGGGTATTACTGCGATAATAAAACAGACAAATAAAAAAGAAAGGCCTTTCACCCTGCCACCATGAAAAATTGCACAAACAGTGAGACCCAACAGTGCATTTAAACCAAAGCGCTCATCCACTGATTTAACATTTGCCGATACAGAAGGCTTTTCTCAGCTCATTTACGATCCTTATGTGCCCGGGTAAAAACTCCGGAGCGCGCTGTTCATTAAAGGGAGCGTGTCTGCTCTGCTGAGATGATTTATTTGAGGCGTTGAGAGGAATTAGCGGGATCGCTGTGGTCCGGATTCGTCGCGGCGCGCCGGGACGCCGTGACGAATGGCGAGGTGTAGAGTGGAGGGCAGGGATTTAAAAAACGTCAGGAGTGCAGATTCATGGCTCCTCTTGGAATTTGGCCTGCTGCCGCGACATTGACCGACCCCAGCACACACACCGGGGTTTCTCCTGGTTTAGAATGCCTCTTTGGTGGTTCCCCTGTCATGGCGGTCACATGACGTCATACGTGAGTTTGCATATTACTGGCATCACCAATTTCAGGCTGTCAGGTTGTCTGTTTCAACGTTTCATAAACGTAAATCCCAGACTTTTCAAGACCACTTACAATGAAGTATAACACCCATGTCATTACTAAAATTAATATGAAAATAAAAAAAAAGTCCTATAACATTACAAATCTGCATAATCTCTAATTTCTCGCTAAACAGCACACCAAGAAACATTAACATTTTAAAGACCTCTAAAGCCAAACTGAAGAGGAAAAGGCTTTATTTAGCAGTTTTCGAGGACTTTTGAGGCCTTCAAAATAGATAATCAAATTCAAGACATTTTAAGACCTTTTCAGGACTTGCAAACACCTTGAATTTGTTGCCGAATGCTTTAGGAGTTGACACATGAACATTATTTTCCCCCATGATCTGAAAAAGTAGCTAGATTTGCCGTGGCAACGTCGCTTAATCTAGCAACAACCCAAGTGGCCAAGTTGGCAACAGTTGCTGCTTTTTAGCCAATTAATACTGCGGGAGGTCCCACCTACACAACCAATGAAACGCCTGCTGCTGTTTCTCCTGCTTAGCGAACTACCCAGTTGTGTCATTCACTGCTGGTCGGATGGCCGAAAGTAAAAAAAACATTCAAGGTCATTATTTTTGTTTGTTTTTCCCTTTTTTTTCACATTGCCTCTAAGGGAAAAGGCTTTAGTGGCTGCCAAAAATTCCCTATGCAGGAAAAACCCTGCGCACACACACACACACACACACACACACACACACACACCAAACACTGTATTTTCTAGCACCACGAGGTACATGAAGAAACCAAGTATTTTGCAAACCAAATCATGACTGATACAAAACATCAAACTCCATGTACTCATCCCAATTCTAAAAGCATCAAAACCTCTAAATTGCCAATGGTGCTTTATCTTTATCTCCCTTGATCCATTTAATTTGGTCTGAGAGAGTTATCGCCTCTTTGACAAAACACTTATCTTAAAAGGATCCAAATCAACAGGAGCAGCATGGTGGTACATCATACAACTATATTGTTCGACAACAACAGTGTTTTCTTTTAAGCTACCACTTGCTCTCAATCCCCTGGCTGTCCTTGGTAAATAGCCAAGGCTTTACAGCACAAAAGGCAAAACAAAATAGGTTAATAGCAGCCAAAACAGACACAAAAGACTGAGCTTTGCCACATGCCTCGGAGCAATGGCAGGGAACGGCACCCACCATTCCTTAGAGAGGGAGAGAGAGAGAGAGAGAGAGAGAGAGAGAGAGAGAGAGAGAGAGAGAGAGAGAGAGCATGGGGAAATAACCCTAAAGACAGAAAGACATATTAGTTAGGAAAGAGAACGTATGGCTTTCGAAGGTAAAAGTGGCAGCCTGGAGCCTCGGCTCTGTCCTTGTCCGTTCGAGACGGGAGCGTACTTGAGTGTGCCGATGTGTAATCGGCCTGATGAGGCATGTTGTGTAATGGCAAGAGACAGGGAAGCTCCCAGGCTTTACAGCGCACAGGGGAACTGGGGGAAACCGCACAGGCTCCAATACAGCGCACTCGTAGGAAGGGCACAGGGCTGATTGGGTTTGTGCTTTTAGTCCGCCTCGTGTTTTGCTTCCCTCAAACGGCTGGCACAGGCGGAGAGAGAGAGAGACAGAGGGAGACTATCAATGTGGAAACATGACTTGGTAAAATTCAGCTAAGAGCCACTTATCCAAGTAGTGGATAGATTCAAATAAAAGGCAGCAAAATGAAGGAGGAAGGCAGTGAGGAGGAGTGGATAGGTGAATGTGGGGGTGGACAGTGTGTACAGTAGGTCCTGTTACTATATTGGGAAAAATAGTGTTACACATTTATTATCTGTAACTGCAGTCAGTTGAATCCATTTGTTCAATAGTGCTCAACATTTACCCGATCCTGACAGACAGCTGATCCCACAGCAACAACATTGATGACCTTCAACACTAATGCTACCCAAACACGTCAGCACACAGCACCATCCAAACCAGCTTAACAACAAGCACATTTCCTCTCTGTCAGCTGAGCTCAGCCACATCATCAGAAAACATGTCAGTTCAGTGTCTGGCATTCGGCATTAAAGCTGAATTATCTGCACTGACACTTGAGCACTTTCCTGACAACTTTCTGCATTTCATCACAGTTTGTCAGGCGATTCGCTCTAAAGGGAATGTGCCGGTGGGAACTTTCTGTTTCATCGCTGTTCAAGGGCAGAAGATTTGTTTTGGATTTTCAGTAGTGGTTCCTTGCTTTGGATCAATTCAAAACAGAAAGCTATGATTTTGGCCTCGTCTGCTTATGTAATGAATAGCACCTGCATTTTCTGGCCAAATATAATCATTTGATCATCTCTTCATTAATCTTAAACCATGTCATGCAATGTCCTATATAACTATAGTAATCCTATAATAAATTGAATAAGGATATTAGGCTATACAAATATTGCAACAAAACTATAAGTCCCAATAGGAATATTATAGTGATACCATAATGTTATTATAAACTCACTACAGACACACTTTAACTCCCTATAGGAATATCACATGAATATTGTGATTTTTGAATCTATGCAATACTGGACAGTCGTTACAAGCGTGATATTCTTTCTTGGATGGCATAACGACCACCATGCACATTGCATTCATAACAAGCTGAAACATTTTGATCACTAATGTGTGGACGCGCACTAATAAACCCCAAAACAACCAGAGGGACAGGCTACATGTGCTTTGTTACAACTGTTTAGAAGACAGCGACACGTCAATCTCCCCGGTCGCGCTTTTAGGATCGAACCCTGATCAATCACTCCACTAACAAGACACCGCTATCCCTATAAGAGCAGTGGTTCCCAAAGTGGGGTCCGGGGACCTTCAAGGGGGTCCTGGAGGCAGGGGTTACAGGGACCCACATGCAGCATTATTTCACTATAATTCACGGAAACTGACTCCAGTGAGAGAGTCATATGTTGCCTGTTCTAGTCACTGGTTTCACTCTCACCACTGTTGCCTCCCTATGTGCAGTGTAGACAGTTATGCAATTCAATACTAAATCAACAACACAGTCTTTCCATACGGGGTCCCTGCCTCGCATACAGTCGTATCAGGTGTGTGATCCCGGTGTGTGTCCATCTGGGGGGGGGGGGGGGGTCACACACATGCAAACCCCTGACGTACAGCGCCAAGTCTAAGTTACGGCTAGACGGCTAGAGATTATACCAACAGCCTACCTCTGACATGTTCGTTCGCGTTTGATTCGGGTCCATTCAAGAAAGGCTTAGGGCGAAGAGCTCGAGAAAATTCCCATGGACGACAAAAAAAAAAAAAAAAAAAAAAGTAATCACCGGTCCCCGCGTCTGTTTCACCGAGCGCTTCTCTCAACCCGCGACGCGTCGGAGCGCTGCCATAAACCTGAACCCAGCACCGCCACACCGAGCCAGACACCTCTGTGTGTGCGCGCGTGTGTGTGTGTGTGTGCGTGCGGAGGGGAGGGGAGGGCTTTCAGACACCTACCAGCTTTATGTGCCGAACGCTCCTTTCTTCTGTCATCTTGAAAGTAGCCCCCAAAAAAATGAAGTTGGAAGAAACACTTGAGGAGGAGGAGGGAGGGAGGGAGGAGAAGGTTGAACCGCGGGGGCGAGGCAGATTAAAGAGACTCCCTTTTTTTTATCCCCGGGTCTGCTCCACACTCGGCGCAGCGCGAAAACGCAAAAAAAAAAAGACCCGGCCCGGTGCGCACCGCTCCGCTGGCACACAGCTCCCAGGCAAGCTGACTATTCAACTTTGGGAAAATGAGAGAGGGAAAGAGACAGAGAGAGAAAGAGAGAGAGAGAGGGGAGAGAGAGAGAGCAGCCAGACAATCACAGGAAAGCGGCTCCTCCTACCCATACAATGCGAAAAGCAAAAGCCAACAGATAGAGGCGACAGCGCGTTCCCCTATGGAACCGACAGCGCGGGGTAGGCTGCTCCAAATTGTAACGCACTACTTTTTACTCATGTCAAAGTAACGTTATTATTTTGTGGAGTCCTTACTCCCCGGATGCAGCAATTCGTTACATTGTTTTTCCGTTACACAGCCCCATTTCGCCCCCCCAAAATGTCAATCTTTACCTCCAAAATCAGAATAACTGATATATTTCCATGTCTTTTAGCCCCATAAATCTAAGAATTGAGAAAGCTTTTCTATTTCTCCTATAAACCAACAGAGAGGACTAACTCCGATGAAAACTAATGGGAGGATGGAGGTGGGATAGGCCTATAGTTATTGGATAATTCAATTTCAATCTATTAAAGGGGGTAACAGCAGTAGGCTACAGACCTTTTAGACTGGTAAATGTGACATTTCTACTGAAATTAAAATTGTAACGCGTTACACTAGGACTCGTTACTGGGGAAAGTAATCAGCCTGAACTGTGGAATTCAGCTTGACACAAGTGATGACACCACAGTCCTACAGATGACAGGGAGTCTCCCTGGCTGGATGACGCGCGAGTTAATGACCGCGATCGCGCTTCATTTGCTTGTTGTGGAACATGATGCAACGCCGGGTAATCACAACGGGCAGGCTAGAGATATTAAGTCTTAAGTCGTTCATTACTATCGATAAGTAAAACAGGGAGGTAATTTCTTGTTCAGTTATAACAAAAAAGCCCAAAGGCGGCAATTAGAATATTCATCTAAACTTGTAAAAAAGTGTTTTATAATGATGGCGATATCATACTTTAATTTCCTAGATTAATTACATGATTGCGCGCGCGTGCGTGCGTGCGTGCCTGAGAGTCCTAACGAAAAATTCCTACGAATATTCTTATAGTGACTTATAGCGGGCATGCACTACTCAATAGTGCGTTTATGGTGACCTTATTGTACTTTATGCTATTACTATAATAGTCCTGTAGGACTCATAGTTTGTCTGTGGCAGTTTACTCAATATTGTGACCTTTTCATACTTTATGGTAGTTATTACTACCATACATCACTATAATATTCCTATCATATTTCTGTAGAAGTTTACATGTAGTTTATAGCTGCTATTATATGTGTATATCTTCAACAATTTATTATAGCATTACTATAGTTCTTTTCTGTAAAGGTGTGTGTGTGTATGGATGTGTGTGTGTGTGTTCTGCTTTTGTGTGCAGTGCATTGTGGGGGAACAGTGCAGAGGTTAAGGGGTTTTGCAAAGCTTTCCAGCAGACCGCTCTAGCGTGTCCTGGCTGCTCTCTGCCAGCCTGTCCTGCACCTGTCTGACCTAACGCTGCTTGTAATACCGCTTCTTCTCTGCCGCTCCCATGGCACACTACACTACTCTCTCTATTAGGGCCAGTCATACACTGCGGGTGCCCCCGATATGAAACGGGCAGATGTATATCAGCACCTGCATAGTGCAACATAAAAATAATCATGGATGCAATCTCGGTATAAAACGTCTTTGTTCTTCTGTGGTAGCCTATTTTTCAAGGCGTTTCGTCAAGCAGTATGATCTTATGTTACTAAAGAAATGCTTTAGAGAGGCTTATAGTAAGACATCTGACATTTCAACAAACTTGAAGAGATATTTCTGATAATATTGTCCCTGATGATTCACATAGAGCTTAGAAAGGAGGTAAGATTGTGTCCAAAAAATGTCTTATCACTGGACTTGTCAGATGTCACCGACTTTTCTCCTCTGTTATCAAAAGCAGTATCCAGATCCGATAAAAAACAGTATAGGCCCTTGCAGTGCAAATGTATTGCGTCTAATGGGGATGTTTTAACTGTGTTGGACTTCACTTTGGAGGCATCATGTAAAGTTCCAAGACATCAGAATAGGCTAAACGAATAGCTGAGATAGTGCCCATGCATTTTGATTTCTAAAACATAGAAAACGTCTACCTGATCATGTCTTATGGAGTCATAATGAAGCAGTAGGAAGCAGCAGTGGCATGGCAGGGTAAGGTAGATTGGTAGGCTGCTTTGGGTAAACAGTGGCAGACTAGGTGTGGCCCTTACATGCCAAACAAGCAGGTGTGCCCCGCTACTGTCAACAAGCCACCGCAATCTGTCTGCTGCACCGCCTGAAAGCCTGTCCTTCTACCCTGCTTTCTGCCTTTGTTTACTGTATTTACCTGTCTACCTATATTAAACATACGTACATCCGCCTACCCATACTGCAAACGATGACGCCGTATTTCCTCGTCTTCATAATTGTTTGTGTACCCTCTTCTTTGCCATACTGTGTGTCTACCTGTCTGCAGCGATGTCAATCAGTCTGCCGATCTGCTCTGTAATGTAGTTTAAGATTGCATCTGTCAACATGCTTTTTTTTACCCAATACTGTCTGAATCAGCTGTCTATCTACTATGCCCATCTCTCTACCAAGCTGTCAGAAAGCCTCACTACTGCAGGTTGAACAAAATACACACACAACCTCATTCAACGATTCAAATCAAGGCATATACAGTAGGAGGTTGTATTCTAAGTAAACAGAGCGGACAAAGATTGCATAATATAAACAATAGATACATCTTTATGCACAAGTGGTTTGAAAAGCCCTATGAATCTTGTGAAATGATAAGTGGATATTTTAAAAGAGCTCTTACACAGGGGCATAGCTTCTATCTGAGTGTTTTTTTTTTTTTTTATATTTTCAATAGTTGGAACATGTAGAACAAGATTGAGGAAGAAAATTGGAGGAGGAGTGGAATTGAGATTAGATCTATGAAGCCTAGGTGGTATTACCAGACAAACTGGTAGACTCTGGTCTTTCAGTCTAAGTTATGTACTAACACAAAGAATCTGGATGCTGTAGGTTTTAAAACTCAAGTCAATTTGGAGAGTAAAGACAGTATTGGGTCATCAAAATAGCAATCATTTGGTACCTGGAGATTGAGTTCAACTGAGGTTAGTCTTCTATATTTACATGTATTACATAGTCACAAAGAAAAAGCATAGAAGATCTGG
This sequence comes from Centroberyx affinis, assembly GCF_046629955.1. Classification (NCBI taxonomy): domain Eukaryota; kingdom Metazoa; phylum Chordata; class Actinopteri; order Beryciformes; family Berycidae; genus Centroberyx; species Centroberyx affinis. The sequence goes on along the minus strand of NW_027280899.1, from coordinate 134,381 downwards.
TTTTATGACGCTTGCCAACCGATACAAATGATAATTTTTATATAATTTGCTGTGGATTCTTATATACTCCTTATATACTTGTATAAAGTATCCCTATCTTCATAGTGAATTCCCGCATATTTTCTTGAAAGTCGGCAAAGAAAGTAGTATGTGATTGGAATTTGGTAAATTTTATTTGTGCTATAGCACATGGTTAGAGCATTACAAGTGAGCATTAAATCTTCAAATCCCACCAGTGGTATTTTGGATTTTAATAGGTCATTTACCCTTCTGAACCTGACAGAACGCTTGGCTGACGGACTGCACTGACTGAGCCTGGATCCAGCCTCAGGCATCCATCATTGTTGTCTTCGCTCGAGTTTCCTCATGGACTACGTGGACATTTGAATTTTGCGATTCACAGGCTTGGCGGTCGTTTCCACCGACAAGGCAGTTTGAGCAAAAAGTCATCCAGCACTCTGAATGAACTCCCCAATTTGTGGGCTGGACACCGTTAACCTGTCTTTATACAAAGTGTGTGTAAAGCAGCTCTTTGCTGCTGTGATTGGTGTTGACATTTCCAATGAGCCCAGTATCTCATATGTTTCAGGCACTAAGGTCTCTCACTCCAATACTATGTCAATGAGGCTGACATTAACTATTACACTCCCATCTGATTATCAATACTTTTGTGAAGTCAATAGGCCATACAGCTAATTACTAATGGGTTACCAACACCATGTACTGTGTCATAGGTGCAATGAATTATGGTCCTTGTAGTTCACTAACATGCTTTTAGTGTTTGACAGCATTAAGTGTTCTTGTTTTGAAAACCACTTTGACAAGAAATTCCAGGTTTGCACACCAGCTTCATGCATAATAGCAACTGAAATGAATCTAAACCAAACATTTACTTAGGCAACTGTACTTTGGCAGGCTGTCCAAATATTAAAAAATAAATGGGAAACACTGGAATGAATGAATGAAGAAATGAATAGGTAATCATTCAATGAGGGCCTAGAGTACACACAACACTTATTTGCCTACATAAAAAAAGAGGCACGTAATGGAACTGGATGCTTTTGAATGCAACAGCTATGATGAAAAATGATGAAACATGATGAACATTTGTGAAAGACAAAGCGGGCCAGTGGCAGAATGAGGACTGGCTGGAGGACTGGGGCCGCTGTGGACAGAAAACACACCGGCCGCTGGAGACTTGGCCTCACTATTCTTCGACTGTGGCCCCGGCATGGCGGCGCATTACATATCAAATTACCATCACCGCCAGCACTCGTGTGTGTGTGTGTGTGTGTGTGTGTGTGTGTCTGAGCAAGAGAAAGAGAAAGAGGCAGTGACTCTGTGTGTGTATCTGCACGCTTTCAAGGCTGCTCACACACACACAAACACACTCTAACATGACAAATCACCACCACCTAACAGTGTGTGTGTCCAGAGGAAATGCATCAGCTCCTCTCTTCCCTTTTCCCCTCGCAGCCCTCGGCCCTCAGCTCACCAGGGACTCGCTGTACAGCAGCAGCAGCAGCCGGTCGACCTACTGCACCAACATGAAGGCGACTGGGGGGGGGGGGGGCAAATAAAACACACACACTCACCGCAGAGACGTAAAAAAAACCCTTTGTTCCATTCAAAACAGAGGAGTGTTTGCCCCAAGAGAGTGACGGGGCATTCTGCGTGTGTTTTCCTAGCCTGTCATACACAGCTCAATATAGCCGCGGTGGTCATTTGATTTCACTCATCTTATTATTGGATTGCAATCATCGCTTGTTTGATTACGCTCGCCCGTTGTTACTCGAGCGAAATGGCTGGCCGACGTAATGCCATACTGTGGAGATTTTCATCTAGCTTCAAATTCACCAGTAATCCAGCAGCGCTTCTGCACAGCAGTGTGATAATGGCCTGGTAATTTACACATACTACTTTCTCCATTGTTTCAGCGTGATAAAACGCCACAGGACTGCAGGAACAAACATTTTGTAATGCAGTTGAAGGTGGCGTCTTGTGGTCATCCTTTCACTCCTTTTAAAATTGACTTGGGATGCCTACAGCGTCCTCATAAACAGATCAATGAAATACTCATGGGGTATAAACAAACGAGTTGCTAGGTGTGGCATCGCTCCATCAGCTTTCCATTAGTCTCGCCAGCTCAAATCCGATTTTTTTTTTTCCCGCCTATAGAGATAGGCGACAGGCCATTTTCACTGCCACCTACACTGAGAGAAACAATGATTCATACGTGAAGCAGCTTGGCAAATTATAACTTAAGGAACTGAAAATACTCTATGTTTATCCCATTTAAAAAAAAAAAAAAGATCAAGTTCAGATCTACGAAGTGCTGAATCTTTCATTTCAAAGAGGAGAAGAAATGAGGGCGCTATGTGTTATTTGTGTTATGTGTTGCTTTTTTGCTCTTTATAGAATTTAAAGGGTTCGCTTCAACTTCTCAGTCAAATTCACAAGTAGACGGGCTATTTGAACAGCTGAAATTCAAAAGGTCATTTAGCTAGCTGTTACCGTGTAGCCTGTATGACTAGCTAGCTAGCTAGCTAGAGCTTAAAACGTCAGCTATGTCACAGTAGACGTGCTGGCTGAAGAATGGCTGAAAACATAACTCTCTGCTTCCTCTAGCAGTTTTTCTGACATAGATACATCATGCTAAACTGTTTAGTGTTGCATATGGAATTCGTCAGAGGCAGCAGAGGAGCCTACATTTAGACAACAGTGACCAGATCAGTGTCACTTTGGTGATAGGATCAGATCTATGGTTGACTTGAGTGATCAGATTTGAGCTGGCAGTGTAAACCAAACCCGAGACACGGTGACCCCTGTCTGACTAAATAATGCCGGGTCCTTTGGCAAAGCTTTGGATGGCGTGGGCTCTGTGTGTGTGTGTGTGTGTGTGTGTGTGTGTGTGTGTGTGTGTGTGTTGAGCACAGGGAATGCCCCGACTTCCTTATCGTAGTCGCAGTGCCTTCTTCACCCTCTGGCTGCACACCAAGACAAGCTGGAGCCGAACACAGGCTGCGCACGGAGATAGAGCCAACTCTAAAGAGAGGCGACCGCTGTATTTGTTTGTGCCCGCGCTATAAGAGGGATGGTGGCTGAACTATTCGCTCTCTTATTTTTCCAAATAGAAACACATTCTCTATATAAAGTCATTTGGGTGGAACAGCAGTAATCTATCAGCTGCCAGGTTAATGTGTTACAGAAACAGAAAACCAATACATTTGTGGAAGAAATAGAGAAGAGAGACAGTATAACATGCGACACGGGATTTTAGCCCATAACATCGCTAATGCATCTATTTTTCAGCAGTTCACCTTACCACAAACCAAATTTTATACTCCGCTAGAGCCTATGAGATAAGTGTGCAAGGAAGTCATTATCCCTTACTCAGGGGGAAGCAGGGCTCCATTTCAAATATATATATAAAAAAAAACAACCTTCTCCTCTTGACCTAAAACTGGAAACAGCATCACTGGTTGCTGCAGCTCTCCAAAGATCACTCCATTATGAGTGAGAGCACCTTCAGGGTGGTAAATATTGAGCTAACCCAGTTTTATTAATCATCTGAGCAGTTGATTCATTTTTCATGCGGTTTACTTCATGGACATAAATCACCAGTAAAGAGGCAGAGTGGGGGAAAAAAGGCCATAAAGACATTTATTAAAAGACACAATAACCCTGTTAACTCTGGATTTGACCCGTGCAACTCCCTTGTGCCGTGAGCCTGGCCTTGCAATAAAACTGAGACAGGTGTGAATATTTATGACAGCTTTATGATAGCCCCTTAACACTATTTGTTAATATTGCTATACCTATGTAGCTATTAATGCATATCCTTCTCTACTGTTATTTAAAATACATCATCTTCTGGCAGAAATATGTGTAATAGATAGAATTCAAATGTTTTTAGTGGTTTTGAGGCACCTCATTTGGAAACTATTCAAACCTAGCAGAGTGAAAACACACCTCCAGCTCTTGACCAGGTGTTGAACATGTGATGAAGAGCGCGGCACTTGAAGCATCACGTGTATATGCATCAATAAATTCATACGCCTTGGGACACACATGCCTCTGATGCCATGTATTACATTTTTCCTTTCAGGAGACATGCTTAATTTATCAGAATGTTATTATGATCCCAGTGCATGTGAAGAAGCCAAGATAAAAAAGAAGACGAAGACCAGAACAGAAAGAAGAGGAGTAAAAAAAACAAAACGAAAAGAAGAGGAAAGCAAAGCGACAACCAAGCGATTTGTAAATGAAACGACATAAGCAGAAATCCAAACCGACCAAAACAATAATAATAATAGCGGCGTGTAACAGCAACAGCCACCAACACCGAGCATCCTCTGTACGCCGAACATGTTTCATGGCGGCGCTGTAACACTCCCATAACTCCATGCGACGGGCCCATCTCCCGTATATTAATACGGCTGTCAGAAAGCTTTAAAAAGGGAAGTTAGGAGTCAAATACGGCTTTCGAAAAAGTGCTTCCCTCATGTCACGTCCGTGTGTTCTGCTCCAGCGGCCGCTTGGCCCGGGAACACGCAGCCCGTCGTCAGCTGTCACAATCCGTAGGATCAAGGGTGCTGTTTTTTTTTTTTTTTAATGATGCAACAAGTTGAGTTATGCTTAACCGTAGCACTAATGGTACAGCGAGGTGCAAGCAGACCGCATTAGTCGAGAGAGGTTTGTTTCCAGAGGACGGCTTGTTTGTGTGCTTTGCTGTGAGTGTTTCCAGCACGGCCCACCCGGGACACATAGACATTACTCCTTAACGGTTAGGAGTCCCGCACTGCCTTGCTATATTACCCGGGCGCTGGCGTTTAGCCCGCCTCTCACAAAGGCATCGCTACGCTACATACAGCAGTTCCCGGTGACCTCGTGAACTGCGGAGGCGGACATTAAAGCGGGCTATGGACATGGGAAAGTCTGAGCAGGGCTAAAGCCACAATGATCTATAGGAAGCATAAACTATTTCTGAGTGAACCAGACTTCACAGACAAGGGGAGATTTCCATTAGGGGAGAATTCTAATTTTCTGTTAAAGCTCCGAATCTAATTGGTAGGTCTTCATTTGCCCGCTAACTTAAAGATATTACAGTATACTTATTCACTATATCTTTATGTATATTCAGTTTTATGTGTAAAATACAAATTACAAACCCAAATGACCGGCTAAAAATAGAAATGGATGAAATGAAATTGTATCATCAATGCCTGATGCTCAGGGAAACTACAGTTGTTTTCACAGAGCCATTTTGTAATAGGTCCTCCTTTGCACCATACTTAAAGTGAAATTCCAAATTAGTTTAGTGTGCATTATTGGCCAATTACGTGGAGAAATGGTCAATTATGTAAAACGAGTATCCGGTGTCTCCTGGGAAGCGCGGACGTCGTTTAGGATTACGGACGTTCGGAAATTGGCCCGCTCACCTTATCTCAGTCACAGCGGATCAATAGGGCCCTCCTGCTAAGCACTTATAATTTCATTTCCCCTATGGCAAAGACCTTATGCTTCCTCTCAAGCGCCGTCTGCTGAAAGCCTGCGGACTTGGCACATTCCCGCCAGTCGTTAGCCTCAGAAGCCGTTTTTTTCGGTCTGGAGAGCCGGAGTGCGTTTAAATTGAGTGCTTCTCTGGTTCTCAAGAGTATCAGGTGACGTGGAGGGAGGCCGATGCCACGCAGCACCCAGGGGCGATTTCGATGACAGATGACTGGAGGAGGAATGTTCAACACGGCGATCCGTCACTGCGTACAGTACATGTGCACTCACACACACACACACACACACACGCCTCCCTAATGGCACTAGCTCTACCATGAAGAGTCCCATGGCCTATTGCATAACCCACAACGCGAGTGCAGCCACAAAAGCAAGCAAAACAGACAGAATAGATAGATGGGATTATGCATGAGACCGTCATTTAAATGGAGAGGATTATAACTGACGCAGATGTGTTGGAATTAAGCCTAAAAGCCTCAGAGGTGTCGAGTGGATAACGTTATTGGTTATTGGTAAACGAGGCGTATGCACAAAGTGACTTTTAATCTACTGATGCGGAGAGAGGCAGGGCGTAAAAATTTGGGAAAGAGAGAGAGAGAGGGTCTGAGAGGGGAGGATGGAGGAAAAGATGTAAAAAAAAAAAGAGCAAAAACACAGAGGAGGAATATAGAGGAATATGGGGCAGACAGAGAAAGACAGGGAGAGCGAGATGTAAATCAGAATGTGTAAACATGTTCAGGCCTAATCTCATTATCCCTCGTCCTCCTGGGCCCGCGATCAGATGCTTGATTAAAGCGGGAGAGGGAGGAGGAGAGGTGGAGGAGAGAGATGGAGGTAGGAGGGAGGGATAGGGGATAAAGGAGGCAATATGCAAGACAGTGTTAGTATTGTATAGAGGAGAAATGAGCAGAGATAGAGGAGAGACAGTATAGAGGAATTTACACAAACACAGAAAGGGCAAGATTGTATGGTATTGGCACAAGCATACTGAGAAAAACATTTTAAATATAATGCTGTTGTCGCATTGGAGACATTCTGTAGCGCTCCAGTGTTTTCAAAAATTGGTGGTCATCCATCAGAGACTGTGGCAATTTCTCATATTTATTTCATCTTCATTTTGATATGATGTTTTGGGTCCAACAGCAGCCATAAAATGCTTAAAACACACAAAATTTCATATTTAAAACACAATATGGCTTCTTTCTGGAGAATTCAGCATGATCCAACCTCAAAGCAAACAAAGAAAAGGGGAAACAAGTATTTGGGAGAAAGTGGATGAAATGTTATTGGATGTTATATTGCAGAAACACAACAGGAGATCAGCTAAAACCCAATTTCCTGAAAGCCAACTTCAGACCTCATCTTTTTTCTGTTCAGCTGGGCAGCCCCGCTCCCCAGGAACAATAACCCTCACAGACAAAAACACATGAATTCCACATGTGATGACGTGATTCACGTGTCATATTATGTGATAGCATGTGAAGGTACTGTAATGCATGTGACATTATTTTAGCACTTGTGGAATCGTATAAGACGTCTTAATTGTATAAATTATTGCACAGGAGAATCATGGCTGAAGTTTGAATGAAAGGAGGAAAATGCTTGAGATTATTTACTAGCTAAGGTTGTGTGCGAAAATCCATAGCTAAGGTTTAATAATCAAACTTTTACTTCATTTTCATTAATTGTATATATCAGTAAGTAAAATATCAGCACAATACAAAAGATATATAAACGAACTGTTCACTATATAAACATACTGTACATCGTGACACAGGTTCCTTGTCATTGGTTTAAGTGAATGAAGTGTTGGATTACTGACTGACTGACTGACTTGACTTTGCCATCCCAGTTTAAAAATGATTACAGTAACTAATGACTCTATCTTCATGACTGTAATAACCTGTAGAAATCAATCTTATAATTTAAAGAGAAAAAACACATATTATCACATGCAGGTCATGGTAAAAGTCCCATGTGACATGTGCTAACCATGTGTGCAATAATGTGAAATTACATTTTTTTCACATGTGACTTCCACACGTCACATGTGAACTCTCACACGATCATGTGGACATGTTAATTTTTACATGTGAAATCTGTGTGAGAGATGATATGTGAGTGAGAAAGTATCTACTGTAAAATACAGTAATAGCCAGGATACTACAGGGAAGAGCAATTGAAAACCCCAGCAATCTTTCCCTCAATCTATTATTCATATTCAGCACTGATTGCATGTCCTACTCATTTTCCTTAAATTGCATAATTCTTGGTTCAGCAGCAAATGACCTCATAACTTTTTAAAGAGGAGTCAGGCGGCTCTCTTCAGCTTCTCTTGACATGCACAACACAGTGTGTGTGTGTGTGGGTGTGGGGAACCTAGAGTAATTTCCCTGGTGGGAGGCGAGGAGAGCGCTACTCTGCTGGAAGAAAACAGGGTAACGTGGCATACCTGTGACATCACTCCTGCTTAATGTCTTGGGACCCTGATTTTATACCGAGTCTGAAATAGCAAGAGGTGAGATTGGACTTCCATGCAATTGGAAACATGGGGCGAACAGAATGAACTAGGTGCCATTACTGCCCCTGCTTTTGTTTAAACATAAAAAAAACAGGAAACTTGGATTTTGCCAGTTTGGTCACGGTGATGGGCAATCAAAATGCATAACAGGTATATACTGTATAGAGCAGCGCCCTTCAACTTCCTTTATTCTCCTCCACTTTCTTCTTTTGCTGTTATCATTTCAGTTTACCACAGAAGAAGAAAGGAGTCAGATAAACTAGGTCTACTAGATCCTATCTCAATCTGCTGACATGCTCATTAATATTTATAATGGCGGGTATTACCATTAGTAAACTTGTTAAAAATCACTTTAATGTGATGTTTGGTGTCGCCCTACCTAGACTCACACAGACATGGTGATTACAATGTCAACAGACTGCAAATAAAGGTGTGCACTACCATTTGCTGACTCCTCATTTCACACATAAGCCATAAAGACGGGCTCCAATCATGCAGAGCTGACTAGGCTGCTACAGTGCCATGGTCCTTTTGGTGCATATGATAAAATAAAGGCGGCCATTTGGTTCCAGTTATTACTCAGTATAGTCTCTAGAAAGCGGTACAGTTACAGAGAGCGAAGAGCCTGGCTGAAATGCATCTCATTGGACTTTAGCTGACCTTTAAAATTACAACCCAGACATTAGCCTAAGGTGGAAGATTTTCCTTGATGTATATGTATATATTTTTTAAATGAGTAGAAAATTGACTAAAAATTAAATCAAGGGCTCCCGCTTATCGAGCGCGGTCCACTCGCGCAGCAGCATTTCACACTTGAAATGCTTGCTCATACAGTTAGGGCAGACACCATGAAATAGCCTATAAAGGTGTTGTCAAAACAACAACTCGGGCCTGCTCTAAAACCAATGTGCAATCTTGTCAGAAACGCTGTTACGGCACCAGAGGCCTCATCAAATCATGGCTTGGTTCTGTGCCTGGCTCTCTCGACCTCTCCTTCTCTTATCCATCTTTTCTTCCCCTTTCATCTTGCTCTCCTCTAATGCCTCTACCCTCTCGACGTGAGATTTTCATCATCGCTTGATTAGCAAGATTCCGCCTGTTCCTGCTCAAATCTGCTCCTCAAAATATACAGTACAGTAGTTCAACTCTTCCGCTTCTTCCCTCTCCTCTGCCCATTCTCTCATTCAGTGCTTCATTCCTGTCTTTGCTGCTCTTCCTCCTTGCCTCTTGCTTGTCCTCCTACCTCTCTGTCTCTATTCCCCCTCTCCTCGTCCTCCTCTCCGCAGAGCAGTGGAGCTCTTCATCACGCGGACTCAGGGCATCTGTCGGAGTCCGGGCCCGTCTCGGCATGATTGATTTTTGGCCCACCTGAGTCTCCCGTAATGACCAACTGTCGGTTGCTTTACTGCCGCGCTGCCTCCCCCCCGGTCTCCCCTGTCACTGCAGCTTCCAGGGGCTAAATCACAGCGCGCAAACCTACAGTAGATTATCTAGCTTGTCTTCAGATAGGATTTATAAAGCTGTACCGGAGAGTCAGCATGTCCTCCCTCCCGATCGCGGAGAGGAATCGTTTCAAGGATGGTTATTTCAAAGAAACGACCGTTTGCGTGTGTTTACGGCCGCCATAATCTCTCTTTCACCGCTCATGGTTCCAATTAATTGCGGGCGATGATTTTCTGACTGAAGCTAATAAATGTCTGTTTGGATTTGCGAGCGCGACGCTCCGTTTTGTTTTGGTCCAGTAACGGCTTGTAAATGAGTTTGGAAGCTGCAGCCTGAGAGCGTCTTCAGTAGAATGAAATGGGAACTCTGGAGCTCTGCCACGGAGAAAGACGTATTTCCTTTGTGGCCAGCCAATCTCATTTAAACTGGGGACTCAGCACATCCTATCGATTAGCTTGGAAGGAAAAAAAAAAAGTTTTGTGACTGTGATTTATCCCAAAACAAGATTTCACTGAATGCCGTTACAAGTCAATGCCACCATCGCCTCGTTTTCTTGCAAGAGCTTGCTTTTGCTCAAGCTTGAAACTCTTTTCAGAGAGTTAAATGCACAAGTTCCAGCGTCAGATCTGACTCACAAGTGAGCGCACGAGAGAGCAGCTTGCTTACGTAGCAAACCGATAAAACAACAAATCCAGCTGTAAGTAAACGAAGACATCAAAGCGGACTTGATAAGGCGCTCAAACCTGAACGAGCCATTTAAATTTCAGCTGGAGGGATGAGGTTCAATGGATTTCGTCGGAGGCGGGAGAGGGTGCGGTGTCTCGAGCTGAGCCGAGACCTCGGCGTGACTCCGAGACATTAGATGATGAAAACATGTCAGGATCACGTTCAAAAACCCGCTCGTGTCCCCTGGCGACCTCCAGACTGAGCGAGGCTATGTGAGAGGAGCTTCAAACGGGACGCAGAGGGAGAGCAGAGGTGCATCGCTTCCCCGAGCCGCACTCACCTGGCTGCCAAGCTGCTTTGATCACGTATAGAGGCCAGGTGCAACTTCCTCATCTCGGGGTTAGGGCAAGTCTCTCTCTCTCTCTCTTTAGTTCTACCGCTGTTTCTCTCTCGTCATTTTCTCTTCCCCCTGTCTTCCTCTCGTTCCCTTGCCCTCTCCCTCCCTCTCTCTCTCCGCCTGGCAGGGACAACAGAGTGCCCATGGAGAGCAGGGAGGCAGCAGAAGGCATCTTTGAAAGAGAGCTCCGGCTGCAAACCTTTCATCTAAGCGCTATACCTGGCCAAGGCAGACTGCAGGGTACCTCGACTGTCAGAAGGCATTCACCAGAGGAGGGAGGAGTGGAGAGAGGCGAGGAGAGGAGAAGAGAGGAGAAGAGGATAGACATGAGACAAGAGGAAAGGAAGGGGAAAGGAAATGCGATGAGAGGGGGAAGGAGGGAAAGGGCCAGGAAAGAGAAAAGAAAAGTGCGCGCTCGCCTCTTTAGCTCAACGCTCCTTCTGCTTCTGCCAGGCCCCCCGAAAAAAGACGGGGTAAATGAATATGAGGGAGAAAGAGAGATGAGAGGAGAAAGCAGGGGGGGGGGGGGAGAAAAAAAGAGCCAAAGTGGAGTGGAGTGATGAGAGAGACACTCGTGGCTCGTAGAAGAGGGCCAATTTGCAAAGCTCCTGCAATGCGGCTACATGGGTATCTTGCTTTTAGCTACCATAGTATTGGGTTCATTGACTAGTGCCCGAGAAAATCAATGTTAGATTATGTTTCAGACTATGGTGCCAAAATCACAATATTGACATGTCGTATTATAAAGGCATTTACTTCCAAATTACAGTGCTGCCAGTTATTTTTAAAGATTATTTTGTGGCATTTGGGAGACAGAGAGAGAGAGGGATGGCATGTGCCAAAGGTCCCAGGACGGATTTTGAAGCCAGGACATTGCGGCTACACGGTACACGCCTTCGCCAACTGAGCCACCAGGACGCCCCAAGTCTGCCATTTTTAAAATATGAAAGGGCTGTAAACACGGTGCCAAAGTAACTTGGGAGTGCGCTGAAAAGATTGCTGTTCATCCAAAGCCTGGAGTCAGTACTGTATGGCACATCACAACTCTGGCAGCTTCACTGTGTACATTATCTCAGCATGCCACTGCTTGGCCTATTGCATCTGCTGCGGAGTGTGCCTTCTTGACAGGCGAAGACGGAATACTCGGAGGGTGTGTGATGTGCCTCGACAGGAGGCGGGCAGGAAGAAGGGAAAGTTACTCTCAGTGTGTGTGTGTGTGTGTGTGTGTGTGTGTGTGTACTTGGGAGTGCTTTTGTGTGTAAATGCTTCTGAAACTCCCCTCTCTCCAAAAAACAGGCTGCATGCTTCTCTTGGTGAGGCACATAATAACTCAAAAGCCTCGCATTGACAGCCGCTGTCTATAGCCGTGAAGGACTGTGAGCTTGACAAATGGATTTTCTCATAAGCGTCTACCTGCGGAGGTTCTGCATGGGAAAATCCAAGTGAGGGAGGAATGCTGCGAGGCAGGTCTGTCCTTTAGTCCCCTACTGCAACGTCTGGGAACGCAGACGAGGGTCATTACCTAGTCAAACCATGTAGTTAAGGCTGACAAAACGCTGTTTACCCCGGAGATGGCCGGGCCACTCGATTTCCTGTATCACACGACTGAAAAATGGAAATGCTCCTTTTAAATCAGCGGGTGTTTAAGGTGTAATCTTTGGCTGAAAGGCCGTCATTAAGACCAAACAATGCTTGCCAATAGGGAAGAGGCTGCCTTCAATGACTTTTAAATGAGCCTCAATCTAGCCTCCCTATTTTCTTCTATCTCGCCCTCCTCCCGTTCATATCAAAGACAACATTTGTCAAGTTCGTATTAAATGTAAATGCTTCACATCAAAGAGAAACAAACAGTGTAACCATGGGAACTGAACCCTTAGGTTCATAAGGAAAAAGTGGTTTTCCTGTGTAGCTCTCTGTGGCCATGTCTGAAGCCTTATGAGCCTGAGGGCAGCAGCTGATAAAAGGCTGGCTAATAATCAAAGATTGGTTCACTGACAGGAGGGTCTACTCCAGCTGTGAGCCGGTGACTGCAGTATGGCTGGTGTTACATCTATGGTGCCAAGGTATCCTTGAGCAAGGTACTAAACCCTAAATTGCTTTTGGGCTGCAGTCAACTCAACACTGTAGTCTGTCTGAAGAGATACATATGTACATACGTCAAAGATTACTGTATGATGTATCTAGGACAGATATGTGGAAAGAAAAAATTTCACTGACTTGGTGAAAAACAAGGGTGAATTCTCATTTTCAGACACATTTTGTGAGCTTAAAGATAAGGTTCCATCTTCTTTTCTTTCTTTTTTTTTTTATCAAAATTGAGTTTCTATATTCATGATTTTTGAATGTTACTTGTTTTACTTGTTCTACTTGTTGTACTTGTTTGGTGTTTTTGTTTTTTAAAGAACCTTTTGGGGTTAGATATAAAAAAAATATATATAGAAAGTACATAACAGTTTTGCCAGCTGGGATGTCCATTTTTTGATGCTCAATATCTCAGAACGGCACTCCACCCAAATAGAACCTTATAAATCCAAGATAATGATTTTATTTGTCTCTCAAGTTTACCAATAAGCCAGCTCAATAGGCTAAAACGAATATGCAGCAAAGATAATGATTTCTAATTCCAAACAAAACCATGCTGCCTAGATTTAGGGGAAAGGGTTATCCAGAGGAGTCTCTACATGCTGCTGTTGAGAGAGGTGAAAATAAGGAAAGAAAAGATCTACTTATTAAGAGGGAGAAAACAGATGAGCAATGTTCTGCAAATTACATCGTAACATACAGTGCTTTCAGTCCCTTGATTAAATCTACAGTGATGACATATTAGACATAACATTAGATGATGCTGTTAAACAGCCACTTCTATTTACATTCAACAGAGCCATGAATTCTGAGAGACTGCTTGGTAAAAGGAAGGAAGGTTTCTGAAAGCACAGCTTAAAAACACTGCATCCTATTGTATGAACGGGGAATGCAATGTGGTGGATATTATGTTGAAATTGACAACATCTGATGTCTTGTGGACAAACTTTTTTCATGATGTGTAATTTTTCAATATGTATTTTTTTTTACTTTTAACTATGCTCCTGTAATGTCGGATTCAATGTGAAATATGTGTGTAGTGCTGGGAATGAATGTTGAATGAATCAATTTGCATCATGTTGATTAGAGAATTCCCTCTAATGAGACGAGAATGAATGAATACACCTGTGTTACCTGGCATCCTCTCTACTATAAAGGGAGGTGCACCCATCATCCACTTTGTCTGCAACAGGATCAAAGTGAGCCTCTCATAAAGACTATCTTTGTCGAGTGTGACCCCATGAATTCTCATTTTCTGTGCATAATTCCGCTTAAAAAAGTGTAAGAACTGAGGCAGAGAGTAAGACACTACTCGTAGAAGGGATAAGTCAAGCTATGTAGTACGAGAGCTATACTGGGAATTCAAAGAATCCCTTTAAAGCCATTCTTTACCATCACAGAAGCACAAATACAACTCAGCAGCTGTTTACACGAGAGAGCTGCACACCCACTCAACCTGTATAACAATGTCAACCCGCTCCTTCCACACAAACACTCGGAGCTGGGAGAGCTCGGTACTTATCCGGTGGAGGAGGGGCGTCCTGTAAGGTCTTGTCAGGGGGGATACGCACCGGCAAAGGCAGACGAGCAGCACTAAAAGACAAGAGGCCGGGGAGAGGAGCCGAGCAGGCCCCGAGCTTCAGTTATACAGCCCAACAGCCCAACAAGCGCATTATGTTTCCACTCGATGGGAGGTCTGAGGCGGCTGCCAGGCTCCACGCGAGGCGAGGTGGCAGCTTAACAAAACAAACACTTTACGACTTGAACGAACTTACACTGTGGCGGCAGAGAGCGGCGCTGCCAAGTGGATTAGGACCAGGGTAGCTCTCAGCAGGTTAAGGCGCATTACACACACTTGTGACACCGCGGGTTCGAATCCTAATCGTGACCCTCGTCACGTTACCACCCCCCACCCCCCATCCCTCCCAACTCGCCCCTCTCATCTTTCCTGTCATTCTACAAGTGTATACGATCTGATACAGCTGAAAAGCCTTGGAGCTTGCTTTTTTCAAACTGCTGCCGCCTTTCTTACATTAAAACTAATGGAGTACAGCCGCAAGAAGGAGGGAGAGCAGTCACTGTAGAAAAGATGTTGCGCCTCATTTCTTTTTAGGCAGATTGCTTCTTAAAGTTGAGAAAGGATCAACTTCGTACAGGATAACACCTGGCGTGGACTGCCTTTTTTTGTGAGCCAGCCAATCACAACAAAGAGGGGGCGGGGTTTCATACAGGCAACTGAGTTTGACTGCAGCCCCTCTCTCTTCTGGCTCCTCTGCCTCCATCACCAAAGCCAGTACAAGCACTCTTCTCATATAGAAGAGTGCTTGTACTGGCTTTGGTACATGCAACATGCATGCATGTATCTATTGTCTGCTTATGGAACCTACATTCATTTTCTGATGTAAACAAAAGAGCACACGTCATCACCAGCTGAACAGAGCGTCTGACATTGCTATGGGAACGTGTGCGTAGCGCCACATGCTTTATCATATTACCAGGACAAAATGTAGCTGAGGCAGCGCTTCTTTGACCAAAAAAAAAGCAGAATAGAGCAACCATGGCCATAAAATCCTAAATTAATTAATTAAAAAAAGAAAAAAAAGGTATTTTTTATGCTATTCTCCCGCTTAGCTGGAATGGCAGAGAGGCTCTGACAGAGATGTGACTCGGGGTTGGAGAGGGAGAAATCATGGGGAAGGATCCTGCAGAGTGGAGTTAAAAATAGAGCATGAAGGGGAGGAGGAGGAGGAGGAGGAGGAGGAGGAGGAGGAGGAGGGGACGTACCTGTGGGCTTGGAGGCAGCCTAGTTAGCACTGAGCAGCACCACTGTGGACGACGAGGGGCTGGAGAGATAGAGAGAGAGAGAGAGAGAGAGAGAGAGAGAGATGAGAGAAAAGGATGAGGATAAAGTAAGGTGGAAAAACAGACAGAGAGAGAGCAGGAGGAGATGACAGATAAAGAGAGCAGAAACATAGAGAAAGGAGGTAGGGATGGGGGAAACAAGGTAATGAGAAAAACAAGTCAGATTAGCATGAGTCAAAACGAGACAATAATTTCACAGTAGGCTGGAGATGGCAGATGCACACACAGACACAGACACAGACACAGACACACACACACACACACACTGTATACTAGAGGTGGCAGCAGTTGGGGATTCCACTGTTATTCCCTCCACTGGCTCAGCCTACTATACAGAGATGCCACACAGCCATGTGGAGTCATGTGCAAAACAGACAGAATCATTTCAAGGAGCGGATTAGCATCCCATTCATTTCTTACCAATAATGACACAGTTTTGGTCACAATGTGTCTCACAAAAAGGTTTAATTGACTTGTGAAATAAGGATACCTCAACTTTTTAATACCTATTCATAGTATTCTGTTACATCACCACACAGCCATCTTGGTAGGAAAACAACAGGTGATTTTAATAAATGATTCTAATCAAATGCAGCCACAGCTGTGTATATGGTAAAGTACCACATTGGTAGGAAATACATGTGACATCATGGAGAATATGAATAGGTAGGCTATATCTGTGTAGTAGTAGTAGTAGTAGTGTAGTAGTACTGTGGTGTCATTTAATTAGAGATGAATGATGAGTGATTCAGTCATTTCAGATTCCCACTGAAAAACATATTAGAAACACATAGATCTCGACAATCCAGAGGGATACAGAGATATAGGGATATAACCTAGCTAGCTAGTAAGTTACTAACTAAGCTAGCTAACTGTTCCCTGCTAAATTCAAGCAGTCTTTGTGGTTGTTAGCTAATTTGATAACTGTTAGGTCTATTTGAATAGACCTTTTTCACAGCAGCCATTTTGACGTGTCATAGCAGGGTAAACCCAGGTGTAACTAATAACATTAATGATGGTTCCATTCCATTTAGGTGTTCCAGTGCCATTCCAATGAGCCAGCATGCACAATAGCAGGGCCTTGACACTGGAACACCTAAATGGAATGGAACCATCATTAATGTTATTAGTTACACCTGGGTTTACCCTGCTATGACACGTCAAAATGGCTGCTGTGAAAAAGGTCTATTCCCACTTAAGTGTTGAAGTAACATTAGTTTTATGTCAATCTTCCTGGTAGCAGTTTCGCACCGTGAGTGTTCAAAATGGCCGCCGAGTGAACTGATCTGGATTGGAATTGGACTGTTATACAGGCCATGATGGCTTGCAACTAAACCCTGAATAGTTTTAGACATGGCAGTTGTATTTTGCCCTGTTGAATTCAACAAGAGTGGAAACTGCATAACTTATCTAAACAAACAACTGAGCTAGCAGTCGCTTCCAAGATCAGACACTTGTGAAGTCAAGTGCGACAACAAAATCGTTCCAAACACTTCTCCCATCTCCAAAAAAAAATGTTTCAGTGTGAGGATTACACGCTGAGTGCTCCTCAATCGCTTACCCTCCCACACACACACACACACACATACACACACACACCCAAAACCACCAAAAACAACGCATTCATTTTACAAGTCCAAGAGAAATGAATAAGGAGCACCCAAATGATTTAGTGGCCAATTAGGACATGCCATACTTCATAGAGTGCCTTTGATATAATATAAGGAATAATCAGGGAGATGTGACTTCACGGAGAGGCGACAGATAAATATTGACAACAGGAAGCAGTCAAATCAAGGCAACAGGAGGCAGTCAATTGAAGGAGTCCCACCATGGACAAGCAGTTCATTGTTTACTTGAGGGCCAGCCAAGTACAATGTTGCTGTTTTGTCGGAGCCTGAAATGATCCAAGAAAACACAACACATGGCCCATCATTTGGTTCCTAATACGCCATTGTTCCTGACACGTTCGGGGGGGATTGTTGTGACTGAGTCATCGACGGATTCTTCCACACAGAGAGGAAGACTTGGCAAGACGGACAATGCTGGCCAGCTGTAAAAAAGACATCCAGCTTCCAAAGCCCAATACCTGGGGATACCAGCATTGGGGATAATGAATTTGTCGTTGTGGTCGGATGAAAAACATCAAATTTTCTGACGACAAGAAAAACTGTCGGACCCAGAGCTTGTGCTTTTTGGATGCTCAGCGATGATGTTGGATATTTTTGGATGTTTGGACTAGCGGCTGCACATAACTTGATGCTCACAGAATGGAAATCCTCCATACCACCTTCCTTTCAAAAGGGACTCAATTACAGTTATACACATGGGGAGAACATGATAACCAATCACAGTCACCTGACAGATTTATTAAAATATGAAAGTAATTTATTAAGTACCATGAAGAGAATTAGCTGCACCCTGCAGGGACAAATATGTATTGTGTACAGTCTATGTTTGTCTGTAAAATAACTTAAAATATTTTAAAAAAGGACATTTAAGATTGATGATTGATTTTTGAATGGGTTTCATGCTGCCTGTGGTGCAACTTGTGGTGCAAAATCGTGAGAATCAGAGTCACAAGCTTTTCTAACAATAAACTTGCTACATTTGTATGATCAATGGATCCATGTTTTTCAATTAGGTTTATGCGCTGCACACTGAATAATGAATTATGGATAGGAATCACTCTGAAAGCACTCACTCATTGTCAATACAGCTCATTATTTAGCATATTAACTAATTAACATGCAGCTAATTAAGGTGTGCTAACAACATCATGGTTAATTATGAACAAAGTGGCTGCATGTTGCCAATCTCTCCTCCCTCTCTCGTCCTCCATCTCGCTCTCTCTGAGTCTTAATCATTGATGCACATCGATGGGCCATGATTCGCCACAATGATTGCCTAATAAGAGCCAATAAGGGGGGAAGAATGGGTCTGTCAGTGGTCTATAAAGTGGTGTAAAAGGTTCTCATCTTCTCTGAATGCTAAGTCGTGGTCCCTTCATCACCTTGGAGAGAGAGACATAGAGAGAGAGAGACACCATCTTTGCATTCAAATCCATTTCAAGAGTACTTTTAATTCACTGAAATACACATGCACTACATACTGTGTAGCCAAGCCAATCTGAATATGCGTAGGAATAGAGGTCATCCAAATACATGTCCAAAATATCACAAATATCTTCCCTTCACAGCATATCTTGTTCATTTTTGCTCTGTTCAGATTTCTGAGTTCCAGACAGACACGATTCTGCTAGATGGCACTCAAGAGTATTACAGTGAAGCATAGTAGTGTTCATTCCATTCGTATTGCACTTATTTTCACTGGCTGTGGATAAGAGCGTCTAGTTAATGTCTAAAATGTAAATGTGAGATCAGGGTCTATACCAGCGGATATTAACCATCTGCTGCTGCTACATAGTGACAATTGAGAATGTTCTCTATGGCTTTGAGCTGTCAAAAAATCAATTAGCAGCTCCAAATAGAAATTTCAATCACACCGTTATGCACAATAAATCCTACCGCCTTACGCAGGAGACAAGGATTAGAAGAACACAATATGGTTTTCTGCAATGCTAACTCTGTCAGTATCTCTAGGTACTGGGTGATAAAATACTGGGGGGAGACAGAGGATAAACAAAAAGTTTTGCTTGTGAGAATCTGGGCCTACGCATTTTTCTCGTAACTAAATTACATTTTATACTCCACTGTGCAATCTCTAAGGAGAAACCCATGATGAGAAATACTTCAGAAGTAGTGTGCTATCAGACAGAGAGTGAAGCTTCAACATCTTAGCTCCAGATCGTTGTCACCAGAGGGAAAAAGTCAGTGATGTCAAAATGATGCCTTCAGGTCCATCGTATTCAGCCGGCATCCAGAGCTACAGAGGAAAAATCCACCCTAAAATCCACCCTTTTCTTTTTTTTCCTTTCTTTCTTCACATAGATAAGTGACAAAATGTAGACGAGAGTAGAGTTTAATAGCGTAAAACTTTCCAGCAATCTAAAACAGTAAATGTCAGGTTAAAGAGCAAGGGCTTCTTTCTAGACTCACTGTTTTGCACCAACGTTCAATAATCATACAGGGAGAAATCCATCGTAGAAGAGGCAGAGAGACCAGTTTCTCCACTGATGGTAGCCTCAGTAGACCAGAATGCAATGCAGCTATAAGACATTTTTTCAGTAAGGTCAGAGACACACCTGAAACTAGTTGGCTAACTACCCATGTCCATACACCCATCTTTGATCAATGGCAACAAGTTCACACCCATTTTCTGGGAGTTGTTGAAAGGCATTCTGGGAAATGTAGGAAATCTCTAACTGAAGTAGAAGTAGACAAGGCAGGTTGAGGGAGACTGGGTACATCAAAAAAAAAGTACAACACTTCATCACAAAATCACTGAACATCACAGATTGATGCTAACTCACAGTGTATCCAAGGGTGGATTTTTCCTTTAATCTTCACTTTGTTTTTTTTTTTTACAAAGGGAAACGGCTCCTATTTGCTCTTTGAGTGGAACATTTGGCTGCCTCTGAATAGAAACAGGTGTGGCAGTGAAAAGCAGAGGTCAGCACATTCATACATTCATAGGGCTGGTGACGCCAAAGAGGTCTCTCTCCCTCTCCCTCTCTCCCTCTCTCCCTCTCTCTCTCTCGTAACGGGGGAAACAGAGCATTTCGCTTGGGAGCAGGCTTGTCAGAAACCTGCTGACAACATGAAGGGATGGCTTCCTCTCTCTCTCTCACCTCTCCCGCGTCCCTCTCGCTATTCTCTTCCTCCCCCCCACCCTCTTAATTTCGACTGCGACTGAAAAGTCATATGATTGCAGCCCGTGATCCACTTCCTGTGGGAGCCAGAAAGGAAGACAATCTGGAGAGAACACCCAGAGAAAATATCTAACCTATCCACAAAAATAACTCAGGAATTCTATCCGCGCCTCGCCGGTCCTGTAGCTACGCTCCGCTAAGCAGAGAGGGCTGTGTTGAGTAGACAGAGGAGGGTGATTTCGCTTTGATTGGAGCGCCGCATTTGATTCAAGAAGTCACAGTTCAGCTTGTTGGTTTATTTGTGACTGTCACTTTCCCTGCTGAGGGAAAACCTAACCGACAAAAAGTGGATGATGGGGGTGATGAAGAGCGTAGGATGAAGCAGAGACTGGAGGGATTCATGTGGTAAAAAGCTTAGATGAAACATGAATGCCGCACTATGCAATAATTGCACCGGTGAAAGGAGCTTGGCTTTTCTTCATCTTGTTTTGGGGGTTTTTTTTTGTGTGTTTTTTTTTTTTTTTTTTTGCCCACATCCTTTTAGGATACCGCCTCCCACACTTCCAATGGAAACCGCAGCCCTAAGGTTATCTTTGAAATTCTCCGGCTTCAATTGAAGTCTGGCAGAGGCGCCGCTTCAGAAGTAAAGCTCCAAATTGGTGTCAGAAATTGGTTGCATTTCCAGATTAGGAAGTGATCATTGAGGGGGGAAAAAATAAAGCTAAACTGGTGTCAGCAACATGTGTTGTGCAGCAGCATCCCTTTGATGTGGATGAAAGGCCTTTCTGACCGCACACTGGTTTGGCACACAGATAAGACCACACCAGAAAATTCCAAGAGAGTGTCTGTGAATTGGATCTCTCTTACCCTGCAAACCTGTTAGCAGTGATGTCAAATGCGTTGCAGCTCAGATATAGAGTCAACATTCTAATCAATTGCAAGTGTTGAAAAGATTTATTTTACACTTTATTTATGCAGGGAAAGTCGACGAAGCAAGTTTGCTCTTTTCCAGCGACCACAGCCACAGTTTTCTACTGGTGGCCACTGGGAGCTGCCCAGTACAACCACAGTCTTCTACTGCTGGCTACTACGCATCTCACATCACATTTTCAACTTCAAGACCTTATCCATCTTGATCAAATAAAAAAAAAAAAGAAGAAATCTCCCTTTTTCTAGGTCATTGCAGAACAACAACCGAGACGCCAAGAGGGAGTTGCACAGATAAATGTCAGCAGTGCGATGTACAGAGGCTAATGAGTTTTGAACATCACTGATTCCGTTTGGTTCAAATAAAACACAAGGGACAAGACTGATGACTGGTCCACTATATTCAATTATCCTGTCCGCACAGTCTGGCGTTGTGCTCGGTCAAATCAGCCTTCTGCGGGGCGTCTTGAGTAAATTAACTGTCAAGGCCTCGTCGGAACAGCTGCATACAATAATCCTAAAGATAAGCACTCTAGTAAGTTATTTCCTTCAGTTCACCGCCAACATAAAATGCGGTTGATACTGTACAACGTGGCTGGTGTTCTAAAGTCACAAGAAACCAATTTGTTTTATCTTTGTTTTTGGGTGACACGATGTCAAGAAGGCCGCAGCTGAAATCAATACGACTGGGAACGGCGACACTGTGGGAAACGCAGAAGATCGGTCAGACTTTTCGAGCCTCGGGGGGGGTGAGCGCTTTACGAGAAAGGGCGTTGGTTCCCTCTTCCCGAATTAGCTCGGCGCACACAAGCGGGCCTCACTATCAGCCAAACCACCACCACACAGGAGCCACTCTGTATCGCCAGGGAAACTCTCACACATCCCCGCCGCGTTTCCTGCTATGACCTCACCTCCAGCAGAAAACAAACGCTGCATCTCAACCACCGCCGTGTTTTTTTTCCCCAGCAGTTAACAGCTCTTTTTTTAAACACAGACTGAGCTGTGTTGTTTTTTTAATGCCTCAGCGTGCCTCTTAAGGCTTGTAACGCGAGGTTACGGTGCATTGTTGACACAGCGGCACCGTGTTTAAGAGTGAGCTGCGATCGCACACGGCACTGCGGGTCCACCGTTCGCACTAAATTACACTACAGGTTTGGGGTTGTGAAATTAATGAGAGGGACTCAGTGACTTAATGAACTTGGACGGTGCTGCGGGCTCGTGGCTCGCAACCAAGCGGCTCTGTAATGGGGCGCCAGCCGCGGCCAGGTCCCGGTCCCTACGTAGACCGCTCAATAAGCCTCAACCTCTCACCTTAATGACTGTCGACTTTTTTTCCCTCAGTCTGATGCACTTTTAATTATCAGCTCCGAGGCCCGCCGCAGCATCTGCACCCAGAGGACAAAGCTCGCCTTTTAACTAAGAACTTCCAACTTTACAGAGTTGGCCCAAAGTCAGAGGCTCGGAAATCTGTCTGCCTTGCTGAATTCAGTTAACTCTCTCGCTGCGGTGTCATCTTTGAGGAGGTGCTCACACTATAGCGCGGTTGCCAGGACCAAGAACGTCCCATGCCGCTGTGCTAGCCCACCTTTTTAAGAGCAGAGCGTCCTGCCAAAGGCTTTGACAACAACTATGATATATGACAAGTATAACAACCTTGATCTAAATTTGTGGAGAATCACCCCAAATTAGGCTGCGGCACACAGATTCAGGAGATTGAGGTGAAAATCCTCTGCCATATTTATCATAGGCTGCCACGGAGCACGCCGACCTTGAGGAGTTGGCCGGGAGAGCAGCGTTGGTGCTAAATTGGTTCAGAAAATCATGAATCAGTGCATTGCATCGAGCCTAATTATTTCCAGCTCAGCATCCGCCTGACAAACCCGGCCACATCTCCGGACTCTCCCAGAATTAGGCTAAGATCGTAGCTCGAAGCGACGTGCCCCGAAAGCATGGGACTCCTCTCTCTTTCCTCTGCTGACAAAGAGATAATAACACATCTGACAGACCTGACGAGAATCTGATGCGTCAGTCATGTGCAGAAGGCTTCCTCGGAACACACAGAAGCCTAATCAAGCTGCACAAACAGAGCGTTGTGTTTACCCCGCCGCAGAATGTGCATCTTGTGCCTATTTCTGGGGGTTCACCCGAACTGACAGCGGCAACGGCTTTGCTACCAAGCAGCTGTTCCCCTCTCTCCCCACTGAAGCCCATGCTGGGGCATCGCTAATGTGGACTGCATTTACTTCCATCGGCTTTTGAACAAAGCAGCACAGTTTATAGGGTCGGTCTCCAATGAGATCCCATTCAACTTTCACGCTCTTTTGTTGTGCAAAAATATCTTCATCTGTCAACGAATCAATTTTACATTTCTGTTATGCAATCAATTGGCATGGATTTTTTTTTCCTTTTAAGCGGTCAGCTCTTTAAAAGTGTGCGTTTCATATAATTCACAGCATATTTACTCAATTTGGCAGCAAATAGCTCTATTGAACAGTATCTTGTCACAGATGAAAGCATAGCCTGAATGCAACATACTACCATTAGCTCAGTCCTACTACATTATTAATGTTTCTTATTTGTAAAGGGCATCTAATAGCGCTCTCTCCTTTTTTGATGTGCAAAACAGACGACTTTGTGCAGTGAAAGAAATCACTAGTTTCTCATCTTCTCCAAACTGAGAGCGCTATTTAAAAAACTAAGGAGGACTTGAGAAACGAGAGAAAGACCACTTGGACTAGCGAAACGTCACGCCCAGACACTGAGCACGGGAGTCATATTTGGGCCAACGTGACTCACGGGATGGGCAGATGTCTAACGCGAGCGAGAGGGATGGAGAGTGAGGATGAGAGGAGGAGAGGGATGGAAGGATGTCCAAGAGCAGGAAGAGTGGAAGAAGCCTAGTTAAACAGCACATATGAGCCCGCTTCCAAAGACAGAGCCGGGCTGCGGAGCGGGAGCCGCCTCGCTCCCCTCCTCTGCTCCCTGCAGGTCCTTCCTGCAGTGCTTCCTCCAGCTCCGGCTCCGGCTCCGGCTCCCGCTCGTCTTCCTCTGCGCCATCTAAATATTTTATACGTAGCCTGATGTTGTTTTAGGGATCTGTCCCGCTCTTTGATCAGGCGGAGTGTCGCTGATTTGTTGCCGCTGCGGAGCGATGCATTGACTGTCTTCGTCGCAGAGGAAGAGCCCCATCAACGCAGGCTCGCTGAACAAAGAGAATCCAATAAATAATGCATTATCAGCTTGTCCTCATCTGTTTTGTCAATCTTTACAGGCCAAATACAGTGCAGCGTCGCCATTATACCATCAGTGGCACTGATGTAGCTCCATTGCTGTTTATGATTATTTAATTGGTGCATCAATCTCAAATGAGCTCACAGGCAACACATAAATGTATTTTGACACGGTGAATAGTTTACTTATGTTTGCATTGGTTCTAGACACTGCAGTTGAGTTACAATGGGACCTGAAAGTAGCAAAGATTCTTTTCCATTAGCATGTATGCAATAACAATCAGTGTGTATAGACACATAACAGATATATACAGTACTTGTATGTATTTATATTATAATGGGACAAGCTAATGAGTAATTCTTTGTAAGTTCTTATATATATTCTTTATATTCCTCCCATAAAAGCAACATATATATTGCTTTTACAGTAAATTCAGCTTCCTACTGTACCTTTCTGAAAGTACTCTTGGGAAAATGCTAAAAAATCAAGCAGCAAAATGCAGCAGTAATTACAGAGGGACAGTTTTCTGAGTCAGGGAAGATGAGCTGCATTCTCCCAAAAATCATATCGGCTCTTATTGCATTAGCGAGCCAAAAAACCCACTGTCGCTCTGTCGCTTTGATGTTCAAACCGCGGTCCTGCACAGCCAGGAAAAAAAAAAAAAAAAAGCTTCTAAAAACGGGGCCTAAAACCTGGGAGTGAGAGGAAAACGTCGCTGCTGCCATAATCCTACGGGTAATCGTTTACATTTGATCACCATGCATGAATATGAATGCCGTTCCGCGTGTCCTTGAAAAATCCCCCCACTTAACAGTCGGTCGCCGGGGCAGAGGGAGCGTTTTTTTTTTTTTTGGAACATTTTCCGCACTTCTTTCCGCAACATGACAGCTATTCAAATGACTTTACTCCCGACCCGCAGCGAAACGGCTGGCGTGAAACAGAATCGCGGGCGGGCACGCGTTCGCCTTTACTCAGCAAAGGTTTTCTGAAAGCATCGCAAGGGAGACAAAACAAGGAGAGAGAGAGAGAGAGATGAGAAAGAAAGAGAGCCCGACAATGCCAAGGAGGAGATTACAGATGGCTGGGCTTTGTGGAGGGATGTCGGAGCATGTTGTCGGGCTCATTTCGGTGTAATTTTCTCCCTTTATCCGCGGGCACGCAGCCTGAGAGAGCGAGGCGCGGAGGGCGGAGAGAGGAGAGGGAACGCTGCGGACGCGGAGGGAGAGAGGAGACGTGACGGGGTGCGGGAGAGGGTGCCGCTAATCCCTGGCCAATAGAGAGAGAGAGGGAGAGAGGGAGGGAGGGAGAGAGAGAGGGAGAGAGGGAGGGAGGGAGGGAGGGAGGGAGTGCTTGAAGGTGCCAATCACTCTGCTTGCTGGCACTGTTGATCCAAGTGTGTGAATGCATGCTTGTAACATGTTTGCTAGAGCAGAATAGCAGACTTGAATGTATACCACAACACACACACACACACACACACACACACACACAAAGATGCACTATACACCATTTTGGATGATGGTTGTTAAACTGTGTCTGTGCTTGTATGCGAGAGAGAAAGAAAGAGATAAATTGTGAGCACACCTTCAACTTTTCTAATAGAGTGAAAAATATTGAATAACTTTAAAATGAGCCGTAATGAATCATGGTGTCAGGACTTATTACATCAATTTAGTACAAGCACAAATTTCAATTCCCCCAGCTACAGCACAGATACGGCTCTGGTGTGCTGAATACCAAAGAGCCTTAAAACTGCCTCTTCACCATCACCAAATTAAAAATACAAAAAGGAAAAAAGGAGGAGATGCGATGAGCGGACTGAGAAATGGAATAGCACTGGTGGAATGTTGCCTTCTAAATGGGCATAAATTGTAGGGGCCAGCTATTTTTAACTGGTGTCCCATTTCTTTAAATGTGCTAACAGAAGTTCAGTTGAAATCGGCCCGGTAGAATTGGGATCCCAGCGGGATAGTCTGAAGTTGGAGAGAAGTTTAAAGATAAAATCCCCCCTAAAAGAGAATTCATGTTTTCACTACAATCCTGTAGTTCGGTCTAGATTTGAGAACATGAACG
Source organism: Centroberyx affinis (assembly GCF_046629955.1). NCBI lineage: Eukaryota > Metazoa > Chordata > Actinopteri > Beryciformes > Berycidae > Centroberyx > Centroberyx affinis. The sequence continues at coordinate 107,897 of NW_027280899.1, read as the reverse complement.
AGTCTCTCCCGGGGCTAGAAACAACAGCGCCGAGGCTCTTCTCTGTGATGTCCTCCAGAAGAAAAGCCTGGAGTTGCTCTATTAACAATAGATGGAGACTGACTTTGTGGGCAATGTGGCCAAGGCGAGGCTGATTCCCCAGGGATGTGGCTACGTTTTTTTTTATGCCTCAGAACTGCCTTCGCTGTTAAAAAATAAACATTGGAGTCCACAAAGTCCGTTGTGTTTCAGCGCCAGTGTAGCAGCTTCAGACTGTGCATCTTAATGACTTCTTAGATTACGCTGTTGGCTCTCTGGGTTTCTGGGTTTTGACAGGCTGAATGCGGTACATGACCATTATAATACCTATTCAGATCCTACAATTCAATAAGCTATGTTCTGAAAAAGACATTTAAAGGCAAAAAAGCTGATATGAGTTTGCTTTTCCAAATTTTGTATTTTAAAATAGTAGTTAATTAACGGCCAACATGTTTCACATCTGTTATATTAAAAACGAAAGCTTCGTCCATTGAAGTTGCTGAATGAATCTCTAATCACAACAAGAGCATGAGAGGTTTTCCAATGATAAGCCAAGGGCAATGATAGATTTTACCCACAACAAGATGCAGAATATTAAATGAGAACAAAAGTTCTCTCCACCTTAAGGCTCCACTGCATCCAGCAGCCACACTGCACCACTCTTCAAACTATTCCACTATCAGGCTTCATCCACAATTCAATATCAATTTAATGTATGGCACAGCTGAAAGCCGATGCACCAGACCTTTCCTAAGGTTTCACGCGTCGAGGCTGATAGATTTTTCAATGACTTCAGTCAAGGTTGGAATTCGCCTATCTGTGTGTTTTGTTGAACACGGTTTTATAATTCACACAGTTCTCCCCCTCGACTCTGCATCTTGCTGCAGGCTGCTTTTCACTGTACTAATCTTAAAAGGTTGGAATAAATGGAGAGGGGCACACACCTAGAAACCAAATTGCTTTAGTGAAAGTCTCTTCTGCTCCCAAGAGTGTCTCTTAAGACCGTCCTCAAAAGGCATCATGACAGCCCGGGAGCATGTGAGAGCATCCGCTGAGTGGAATGAGATCCACTGTGGTTTCACAACAAGCCGATTTGCTGAACTGAGCGTCAGGACTGAGCTGCAAAAGAAAATCGCACCTCCGGGAGAGCGAGAGATCGGGCTACAATGGCCTGCCATGACTTCACACATACGCCGTCTCCTCATAATGTGGGAATTAACACTGTGATATGACTGAAACCAGAAACATGAGACGCGCAAGTCACAACACTACCTTGGTTCCCATGAGTCAAAACAAGGACAAAAAGCCCCCGAGCGAACCCGGTCACAGTGTGGCCCCCGCAACCCGCCCCGCCGCATTTCCACTGTACGGGCTTCAGTGGAGCCGGGCATGAAACGGGCCCTTTGTGCCGAACAGAGAACAGTGGCATAATATCTGGTGGGTATTCCCCTCGAGTCAAGAGATGTCAAACATGCACATGACACACACACACACACACACACGCAAAGACAGATATGCAAGGACCGTGGAATTGGATGCACACACACAGAGACAATAAGCACTTCCATGTCCTATGCACGCGCACGCACACACAGACTTTTTCTTCCCCCTCCTCTCTCTCTCGTGACAGAAGATGGCCTTTGTTCGTGTTCTCTGAGCGAGCGTCGGGGGGGCCGGGCCGCCGAGGCTCTGGGAACGGACATGAATAAATGGACTGTCCTTCATAGCGGCATGAGGAGAGCAGCCAAACACCCCAAGCTGGAGATCTTACATCCCATTATCAAAGGACCTTTTTGAAAAGGCCACGGCTACAACGATTGAACGACTGTTTGAAGTGGCAAATACTCGCACGCATGTATTTGCACGAATTGTGTGAACGCAAATGAGCAAATCCATACATACAACACAGCATCACACACACACATACACAGACGCGTTCCTCTATGCATTGGATCCTATAAAAAGCTCTCTCTTAACTTCCATCCATATTACGGCGAACCGAACGGACATGTTCCAGAGACCCCAAGCCACCAAGAAATAGTGAAAGGGCGTCTTTCAGAATGGAAAATTAATATTTGATTCAACGCCGGCTGCTTTTTAGAAAGCGCTGTCTTGTAAGCCCAGATATGGACTGAATATATCACTAGAACCCACTGTCTGCCCACTTTGAGTTAAACGCTCAAAGTGAAAGATGAAATCGTGTATAGGCTGCTAAATGGATGACGGAAAATAAGAGCGTGTTCTTTTTTTCCATAATTCACATATATCCACAGAAGTGCTCTTTCTTTGCACAGCAGGCGGCTGGAGTGGGCCTGTTCTTCCTGACATGCTAATTTCATTGACTAGCATGTTTGAAATGTTAAAACCATTATTCTCCATTAATATTGATGTATCTCTACTTCATATAGCCGCGCTAGACATCCACATCACGAAATGCCATGGCACAGCGCCTATAGCTCGCTCTTCTATAGGCACAATGGTTCTGGCTTACTCTAGATCACAGCCATCTTAGGAAATATATCCATGAAATAGTCCCTCTAGGGTGCCATGAAACTATGATTAAATGACTGTAATCAAGAGTACTACACTTGAAACCCACAGGCGCTAACTAGGCTACACTTTACAATAAGAAACAGCACTTGAAAAAAATCATTTCTGACAAAAATTGAATTAAAATTAGTAGTTGCCAATAATAAATGTACACACTTGACAATAAATATTCACCTTTCAAAAATAAACAGCACTTGAATAAATCCTTTCAATTAAAATTGAATGAAAATTAGTAGTTGCCGATAATAAATATACAGTGAGGATGGTATTTAATACTCGGTGGATACACACTACAATATGTTGACTAGATTGAGAGCTACCTGAGAAGGAATACCACTCAGTTTAGGAATTTATTTTCCTTGGGAGATTCTAATTAATATTTATGACCATGAATAGCCCTGTCCCAAAGCCAGAATGATAGGATCAGAGGGTCTAGTCTTAGTTCTCTAGTGTCTGGATTTGGGAGAGATTTGTTCATGATCACAAATATTGATTGGACTGTCCTAGACCACTGGAGCAACCACATGAATTCTTAAAGCTGCACTGTAGGCAGCATCGTCCTTTGGTGGTCCTGAATGGCAGCGAGAGATAAGCGGTTTAATGTTTTGAAAGTATGAAGGACTTCATTATAGCGCGACGTCAGTAAAGACTCCTCGGAACTAAATTTCAGAAAAGTGTGAATACCCAACACCAGGATTTAATTCGCACAAACAGCGTAAATCTACAGCATCTAAATGAACGGGGGGTGGGACGCTTTTTTCTGTTGCAGCACCGAATTGTACTTTCACATAAAAATCCCTTCCCTTGTGCAGCTTTAAGTTTAAGCGGTATTCCCCTTTAAGCCGCTCCTCATTACAAGATGGGGGTGAAATTGCCGTGTCATAGTTTTACTCCAAGGCCTTTTCAGAGTACCCGCATCTTTAAAATATGGCTGGGGTGGCAACTTTTACTTCAAGGAGCCTTGCAGAGCGCAGCTGCCTGGAGTGCGGCTCAAAGGGCCATCTGTATGGGAGCTCGCACAGCCGCTAGCCAACACTACGCTCTTTCACCGGTCTCAGTCAAGTTCCTTGCTGTGACCGTTTACTAGTCGCCGGCCTGAATAGCAGATATGTGTTTTTCTGTCTGCGGCGAGCCGATAAGCTGTCGCCGCGTTGTCCTGTTAGTTCTAGCGGGCCTCGCAAGTGGGCTACGCTGAGCATCATCAATCTACACACATGCACATACACACACACACACACACACACACACACACCCACACACTGCCAGCCAACTCTCTTGACTATGGAGTGCTCTAATTAGTGTGAATAAACACTGGAGTTGATGACAGTGTGCTTGTTTAAAGCTAATAGAGCTTCCTCTGCGATTTGATCTGTTAGTTATATTTGAGGAAAGGTCAGGCAGAGACGAAGCCTGGCTGTGACAAGTGCAGGACAGATGAGTTTGTGGGGAAATTACATGGCGCAATACAAATCATCAACAAGTCAATGCCAAATTATGCTTGACCTATAGGATAGAGTAGCTTCTGAATATCTATTATAACATCCACCTACAGAAACTCAACAGAAAATGCGAGGAAAAAGACGTCACAGTACTGGACACAGTACTCTGACACAGTACTTCTGATTCACTGATTAGTTTCCCCTCTCTGGTTGAAGCTGTGTTAATCAGTACTACCATTTCCAGAGGCTTCGCTGCCCCCTAGCCATGGCCTTCACTGCTGTCTGTCTGTCTGAATGTGTGTCTGCTGCAGTATTTGCTTGCAGAAACAAAGATCTGATTGCCCTATAAGAACTTAAAGTTGTACTATATCAGATTTAGAGATTGATGCCATAGGTGTGTTGTAGATGCTGCAATGATCTTGCAGTCAAGTCCTGGATATTGGCAATTAAGTATGTGAGCAAATGCCTCTGACCACTGTAGTGTTCAATATGTGAGACATTTTCCATGGGCCTACCAAAAATCCACTCTTTTATTATATTCCAGCACAACTGTTCATCACATGGATCTTTCAATGCGTTTAAATGATTTAGACAGGCACCATTTTCTGACATATTGAAGTGCAGAATGCTTACAGCTGCAGCAAGGCAAAGGGCCTGGTGGATTGCATTGATTATTACTGAGGGGAACCATGTGGGAGAGAGGAGAGGAGAGGAGAGGAGAGGAGAGGAGAGGATGAAAAGAGGGAAGAGGAGAGGAGAGGAGAGGATGAAAAGAGGGAAGGGAAGAGGAGAGGAGAGGAGAGGAGAGGAGAGGAGAGGAGAGGAGAGGAGGAAAATAGGGAAGGGAAGAGGAGAGGAGAGGAGAGGAGGAAAAGAGGGAAGAGATGAGGAGAGGACAGTATCCTCTCTGTGCACAGGAAGGCTAATCCCAAACATGGAGCAGATTAAGTGCATAGCACAAAATGCACGTTTCTGAGGCAGAGCCCCTAGCTGGGGAACAATCTGCTTAAAGGGATCAAGAGACAGACAGACACACACACACACACACAAACACACACACACACACACACACACACAGAGAGAGAGATCCCGCCAGGCACACTATCCTTTGGCAATATCATCCCCAGCGTATGAACAGGCATCAACATGTGCATGTTATGAGATTTTCACAGTCCATACTGGCATTGCTGAATTCAAAGATATTTTATATTGCCAGGCAATTTAGTGACAGGTTTTAATGTGGGTGTGTATTAGGAATTAAACCAAACACAGAAGTCAGGTACGAAAATGTCATCCAAATTCACCCAAATTAATAGTTGTCTTTGGAAACCAAAATATGGACACACACACACACACACACACACACAGATGGTCACACAGATTCCAAATCCCTCTAATTCACGTCCAAGAATAATGCTTCAAAACTGCCCTCTATACATGACACAGCAAGATGACATGTTTTTGAATGCCTGTGTGTGTGTGTGAGAGAGAGAGGGTGAGAGAGATAGAGAGATAGAGAGACACAGAGAGAGAGAGAGAGAGTGAGAGAGAGACGGAGAGAGAGAGAGAGAGAGAGAGGGAGGACCAGATTTCCCATACAAAGGATTATATATCCATAGTGCCATCTAGTGTCTCCTGGAAAAACATACACACACACATGCAAACACGCTTGCTCACACAAAAGCAGGGAGACTGAAAGTAGATGACACTTAAACTAATGAGATTCCAGCTTCGATAAAATCATCATCATCAATGTTTCTGAAGAAAAGACTTTCCTTGCAACACACTACAGTAGCTGGAATTTAAAAAAATCCCAAAACAAAGCTCTCCTTTACCATTAAAATTACTTTTTTCCAACAAATTGTAAAAAAGTCTATCAGGTATTCCTCTCTGTTTCCCTGTTCCTATACAATAACCCTTTATCTTTATGAGGGTTGACAATAAATCAATTCCTTATGTAACAAGTGTGCACATTATATGCATACAATGCTACCAAATTACTACTACTGCTACTAAACTTAGAATAACCATAGAAAACAGCTGTGATGGCTTGAAAGGTTATGAGCCATTGCCAGTTCTCATAAGAGATTAATAACATATTAATAGCATCAGAGATTAATAACAAAATCACATATGAAGCAAATTATAAAGTACCTCATTATGTCTGTAATTATGCCTAGTTATTTGAACTGTGCATGTGTGATAGTAATTACACCGATAATTTATTGGGATTATTTATGGCCATCGTTAAAGTGTTTTATAGCTGTATGCCTTAAGTGAAATGGTACCAAAAGTAGTAAAAGCTTGTCAAACAGAGGTGGAAAATTACTTTTAGCAGTTGTTTTCCACTTGGAATAGCAGATGGGTAGTAGTAGGTTTTACCATAGCAGCTCTGTGTCAAGTGTCAGTCACAGAAAGTCATGCTAATTTGACCTTCAAATGCTTTCCGATGTGACTTTTTTTTAAAAAAAACTTTCTACTCGTGTTGCAAATAGGTGGCAAACCCACCGCTCTGGCACCTCAATAGGCTAAAACAACCAATAAAGAGAATATGTGAATACTTGGCCCATGTATATTAAAATACTGACGACTTATGGTCATTACAAAGAATTATGTCCTCTGATTTGCAGAGAAATACACTACAATCACTCACATTTACACACCAGGCCTAATTAAAACACCATGAGACTGAGGATACGTTTCTAGCTGCACCAAGACAGAGCATGAAAAATTCATTTCCAATTACAGCTGGACACGGCACAGTCGGATATTCCTAATCGTTTAAACAATTTTTCACTGAGTCAGAAATGTTCCCCCAACCTACATTGTTAGATCCATGCACCAAAATAGAATGCTTTAAATTAACTCATTCACACACAGCCACCAACACGTCACATACACATGCACACAGGCTTCAAAAGATATGGCAAAGTATGACAAACTACAGTACACAGCGATACGTGCACAAACAAGAACCACAAAGAAAAGCTGAACATAAACATGTCAGCCAAAGCGAAGTTTTAAAAGAAAAGACATGCGGCCCTGAGAGACCAGAGAAACCAATAAAATGGGCCACATTCGACTCTATTCCACTGCAGTGTGGAGCAGCGGTGCTACAGTAGATGTTGTTGCTATTGCTGCTGAAATTCAATATACTCTGCCTGCCAGGAGCCCTGTCCTGTGAAATCCATTATGAAGCTGGCCTCTACTTAGGGGCACAAAAGCCACACCTGTGCACATTTTCTGTGTGCGTGGGTGTGTGTGTGTGTGTGAGAAGATGTTGGGCCTACGGGGGCTGACCGCTGGGTACCAAATTGTCCCTTCCTCCCCAGCCTCCCCTCCTCTCCCTTCCTCCGTCCTTTCCCTCCATCTGTTTTAGTCTCTCCTCCATCCTCCAGGCTGCATCAGCCAGCACGGCGTCTCCTTCACTCTCCTTAATCAGTCCCTCCAGGAATTAATGACTTTGCGATGGCAAGACTGTTTTCAGCAAAATTGAAAGCTCCATGCATATGATCTGTCTCCATTTTCTTTTACCAATCGCTGGTCTTTCTCTGTATAAAACCTCTCACATCTTTAAGAACTGATCATTGTAATTTATATTGATCAGTGTAATATACTGTACATACAGTATATGGAGATATGGGTTATCCAGTGGGCACTCCTACAGGTCCAACATCTTCAACAACAACCGTGACATGCACACACTAGTATCAGCTGTACCATCAGTCCCATATAGTCTAGCGGTTAGGATTCCCAGGTGGTTTGACTTTCACTATGGGAACGGTTACTTTACCAACGGGGTTCATTAAAGCTTCATCTGATACCAAGATAAAACAGGAGCGTGGTGTGAATTTCTAGAGCAATTCTTTGCTTTTTTTGAATTGTTTCTCAATCATATTTGTGTAAAGATGCCAAACTGATGGTCTACATCTCAACTGCTCAGTAAAAGTAATGGATTGGATCAGATCTCGCTATCAGCCACTAATTAAAGTACAGAACTTGGAATTAGAATTGGCAAGTGGTACCGGTTCATCCCTACCTGTGCTTGTTATATCTGTCACAAAGCCATAGATAAATTGCCTTAGACGCACGGCCTTCCTTGTGACTGGCGTCTCCTCAACCATGAGTTGGAACCCAAAATGGGTCACAGAGCTGTTTTCGGTGGGTCTCCAAGCAAGAAAAAACATTCTCATTTGAGTCTCTGGCGGAATCACTGAATTTATGTTTTTACTCTGAGCTGCAAGCCATTTTATTTTCTTTCTTTTCCCCCCTTGTTGAGTTTCCTAGAGTATCTTGAAAGGGATTTTTTAAAATGCCATTAATTATTTGCGTCTCCCTTGTCAATGCGGCTCACTGTCAGAGGGAGAAAAGGCGTGCGTCTCATGAGAGGCGGCAGCGATTGGTAAACATAAAACACTACCCTAATTCAGAATAAAAGTAACTCAGTCATCACACCGGGGGATACTTCAAACTGTCACTGCAAGAAACGGAGCCAAAAAAAATAGACTTCAAAAACGAGGTCGGTGTGGAAATCTGTGAAAACTTTGTCTGAATGTTACATTAAATTTTCATACACCGAGGGAGACGGCGAGCGGGTACAAGCTATTACAGGGGAAGCAAAGACTGCGAGGGAAAGCCATTTCGGTCCGTTCAGGTTGATTCACCTTGATAAGTGCTCAAATCTCACATTCAGGAAAGTGTCTTTTGTGGCTTGTGACCCATGTCATTTTATTCCCCGAGAGTCACTGAACTGAACTTTCAAATAAAGCCCAACATTTCACAAACAGATACTCACCACGGTCCATACTTTGACATGTTCTGACATCTACCAGGGGACTCACACACACACACACACACACACACACACACACACACAGAGGCAAAACGTTGAATAACTTCAAGCTAGGTACAGAAATGATGGTTTGGTCCAAGCAGGTGTGTGTCACCTCCAAACTATGCGCCTGTAGCGTTTTGGATGCAGCGCTGTTTGGTTGAACTCGAACATGTCTCAACTTTAGCCGTGCCGTGCATTAGCCTACATCAGCGTTAGAAAAATTAGCAGCACCTGGAGAGAAGTGAGCAACCTCTTTAGCTACATCCTCCGCTTTGGAATGGGCTCCTCATTCTCTTCATCAAAATCACGAACTTTCTCTTGTCTATTTTTATTTTCAACATCCCTGTCCTTACTTCAGGTTAGCTAGCTAATTCCGATTAGCGCCCATTGTTACTAGCAACTGCTACTAGCAACACTCACAGCTGTGCTTGTGACTTGTCTTTCATGCAGTGGACACTAAATTTCGTATGCATTTCGTATGTATTCTAGCGATGAATGGGAACTTAAGATAGAAATACAAAACAATCTCCTAAACAGCAGGGAGAGAGCACTCCTGGGTCCAGAGAAAGCTGGACTCAACAGCAATGGCCGAACCTCTTCAACCCCACCACCTACTAAAAAGAAGAAATGTAGGTCCGATGAGTGTGTAGTTTACTGGCATCAGGTTACATTATTTCTGGGTATGCGATTCCTCAAATTTCAAACAGCTGCCACCGACACGCATTGTTACCTGGTGCCGCTTTACATGGCAACATCAGTGCCAGTGCAGTACAGTATTTGCTGGGGCTAGATATTTGACATTCAGAGTTCCTTGTGAAATGTGCTGTGTGAATTTTGTTTTAACTGACTGACTGATTGACTGACTGTCTGGAGGCAGAGCCAGGATGCTGTGCTGAGGCAGTGTCACTTCTATATCCAGTAGTGTTTGTGCTCTCTTTGCTTTGCTGTTTGTGTGAATGGTTTCAATTTCAGAGATTTTGTATAAAACTAAATGCACTTGATTTAAAGGGCAATATGGGTCAGTGAGTCGCCATTCGTTTTGTTGATACCTTGTGACAGCGCACACATTTGTTGCATGGGGTCCATGTGCGAGATACATGTGCACACACACACACACACACACACACAAGGACTGGGCACATGTCCTTGAGGGCAAATTACATCCGAGGCTCAAGAGGCAAACAAGTCAAGCCTCGTCCATCAGTGGGAATGGACCATCAGCAGTCAGCGAGGGGGCAGAGAGATCACGCCGCCTCCGGACCACAGTTAACATGCACAGCAACTAGGCTCTAATTACAAGGCAGAGGCAGGCTAGATATGCCAGGCTCCATTTGGAGGCACAGAGAGGATCCCTGGGGAAAAGCCCGGAGAGACTCGGCTTCTAAACACTGTCCCTCTCGCTTTCTCGAAGGCTCTTCAAATGTTGTCACTCTGAAGAGATTCCCTGTCTCAATAAAAAACGATGGATGGCTTCAGTCAGCGTTACTGGAGCCCTTTGCAATCTTGCTGATGCTTCACTATTTGCTGAAAAACTATGTGGAACTCAAATATCTTTTGATATCCGTGGCTGGGGCTTTCTTATTTATGGTGTTCCAGGACAGAAAATAGGATTCAAAATGTAGATTAACTTGAGAGAAATAGGCTTAGACAGGACTCGGGTTACTCATACAAACCTCAGAATAAGCAATATTTCTGTTAGAAATAATATAAATTAGTAAAACCAGATTTCTCCTTACTGAACTGGTTCCTCATGCATATGGAAGAGGATCTACAAATTGGCTTTTGTCAGTTCTCCACAGAAACTTCATCTTTGGTGCACATTTCTGAGAGTTGCTCCTGAATATTGGCAAAAGGAGAAAGCAGTCAGTATGAACTCTTGGTTGAGGACATATAGGCATAGTCATCAACCAATCAGATGAGGTGATGGGGTCTATATGAAGAATTTTACATTTAGAAGATATCCATGTTGGAATAGATGGATACAGCTAACATAGATTCACCACACACACCAGAGGTATTGTGAGGACCAAATGAGCACAGATGTGTTAGTTAGACAGATACTGTGTTTCATAAAAATAACTGAAAATCTACCTGGATCCAGTTAGACAATTTCAATTCAAACAGCTCTGAATGGAACCTTTAAAAAAAACAAAAAACCTTTTCATCGCATAGCCTGCAGGAGGCGAGATGAATAGGAATGTGTAAAACCTATATAGATATCACAGAATATCACAAGAAAAATAGCCTTTAACCAATCCGCTTGGGTCTGCCAACTCAAAAGTGAATGTGCAAAGGGTGAGATTACGTAGTTGCACTGTGATAAAATCTGAACATAAAGGCTCTACTTCATTATCTTTCCCCACTGCGACGCAATCACTGTCCCCATAGTTTCAAGATCTCAGTAAAAATGAAATAGAAACAACACCCACCCATATTTAGAGCCATACATGGCATTTTTCTGATAACCGAACACGCCAACACATTGGTAGAATGAATGCCGTTTTTTTTTTTTTTTTTTTTTTAATCTTGGATCACATTCTCAACACAGCTGCAGAACGCCAGCGGCTGGGACTGTGGGGGTGGGGTGGTGGTGGTGGAGGGGGGGGGGGGGGTCTGACTGCATTTTCCCAGGATGCTTTGCCTGTGTGGGTTATGAGAGTTCGCTTTTTGTCGGGAGTTTTCTGAGGATAGGTTTCCTCTCCCCATCGGTCGAGGGGAATTTAACCATGGGATCTGAAAAAAGCCGTGGCGCAACAGTAAAGCTCTTTATTTTGCGTGTGAAAAAACCCAATGGTTGGAGGAGGAGGAGGAGGAGGGCCAGAACGCTGGAGCTCGTCCAGCTTCTCAGAGCAGGAGGCCTGATCCTGGATCACTGAGGGCCCGCTTGGCCATCTCTTCCATAATGATCGGTCGGAACAGCTGACCTGACCCGGCTGCGAGGAAAGGAGTCCACAATCTCAAGAGTCTCTATTCATAAAGCATCATGATCTCTGAATTACAAGAGTTCAAGAGTTTTGAGACACTGACCAACGTTTCACATCCAATACCGCACATCTATACTTCTATTCTTTTCCACTTTTTACCTGTAATATTGTTACTTATTTTTGATCCAAATGTCAGACAGAACTCTTTGAAGTCCAGGGTCAGGGCATCTTAAAATAAAAGCGATGTTCTGAGACTAGCACCTCTTGGAGTCCTATTGAGTTTTATGTAGTTATGTGACCTGACCATATGATCCAGCAGATCAGCACTAAAGCTTTCAGCACCCTCAGGTTTGATGAGTTTCAGGCCTGGCCATCACTGCGAAAAGATGCCACATCAGTTTTTAGGGAGGGACAGGTCTCTAACCCTGTATTTATGAGCACAAGTTCTATTTTTTTGCAACAAGTCACGCCTCACCATGCTAAATTACTTCCCTTAATGATCCACTGGAACTCAGAAGTTAACGCCTACAGTGATTCTCGTGAGTCAGACAAATAATATGCATGTCCAATTCATGAATGCATCTAATGTTGATGCCCTAACTTCACTAAACAAGCATCTTTTACATCTCAAAACCAGCGGGGAAAATTACACATCGGCAGCTGGTGAACAGGGAATGTGCAGAGTTCCTCCCCGGAATACATTTCTGCAAGCGTGATCGCATGAATTGAATATGCAATTACGTGGCACACATCGGCCCGGTTCATCACCGTTCTCACGCTCCCGATGTTTTGTGAAACCATACTATAGATACAGGCCATCGCTCATTAATGGGAGTTTACAAGACACGTTGATTAGAGCCGCCTCCGTCTGACGATTCAGAAGAGAGTCGGAGAAGAGCGCGTGATTGGTCGGTCTGCTGTTCTGGCAGCTGAATCGGCCGTTGATGAGGTTAAGCAATTAGCGGAGGGTCACTGAAATAAATGCTTGTGACCTTCTAGTTTAGCGGCGTATGCTCGCGACAAATTGTTTCTTCTCTCAATAAGCCTAATAATTAACATTCCTATCAACGCAGCAGAGATAATCTGACTGCAAACTGGCAGTATGCAACAGTGTGTGCAGATGCACAGCAGAATAGGGTCTGCCGGGGAAATGATTAGAGGCTCTATAAAGGAAAGATTTGGATCATGTTTGGTAGGCTGTGAGAGTGCATGCGTGTGTGTGTGTGTGTGTGTGTGTGAATGTGAATGAGAAAGACAGAGAGGCACACAAGACAGAGAGAGGGAGGAAGAGCGGGAAGGGGGAAGTAGAGTACGCTCATGCATGCATGTATGTGGCATATGTATTACGTGGCAGCTTGGCAGCAGAGGTCGGTGAGACAGCGTGAGGTTAAGAGTCATTTATCGCGGTGAATTAAAGCGAAGATGCCTCCTCCCCCGCTGCGATTTTAAGTAGAATGAGTGGTGACAAGAGGACGAACAGAGGTCGCTGTCATCTTTCATTCAGCTCCCACCGAGAACCACCAGCTCCCACCACCTCCGCAGAAAGCCACTAATATATCACCATGGGGCACTAATACATCATCTAGTGCTGTGGCATAGCAAAGGGAAGAAGGGACTATTCTGCTACTGTATATGATGAAGAACGGTTTTAAAGAAAAGCATCTCAGTACAAGGCTCATCATCGCTCTATCGACGCAGAGTGCAACAAGAACCGGTCCAAGCCTTTCCGCATCTTTTCATGCAACTCCCACACAATATGGAAAAACTACATACAATGCGTAGGTGATGATTTCACAAACAGGCATTCATCCTCACTCTGGACAGCTTTAAGTAAAGGCAAGGGGGGGGAAATAGGATTAAGCCTAATCCAAACGGGCTATATTTAAGGAGGTTTGTTCCTAAACTATGCACCATTGGAAGGAAAACAAAACCTTGCATAACAAAATGATTGCTGGGCATGAAAAGTAAAACTATGGAACATTTAAACCATAAGCTATCTAAGGACATTTGCCTGCAAAATCCGCACATTTCTCAGGATGGGATGCGCCGCATTATTGTAAAAACATCAGCTGGAAACCTTTTCATTTTTGAACACAGGCTATCATCCGCTCATTGTCATAGCTGAAGGCCATGAAGCATTTATGGTAAGATTGCACTATTTATCTCGTGGGCAAACACAATTTGGGTAATCTTGTATTATTTCAAGCCTCCAGAGCATCAACCCCCCCCGCATCAGATCACACAGCAACAGAGCTTGACCCTCCCTGTTCTAAATGCAGGACATGCTGTCTCAGTCATGGCAATCTGCTCCTAATAAATGAAATTATTCTAATGGAGCTGGGCGATAACATCGCTCTGTAGTTCAGAAAAGATAGCGCCGGGTCTGTGAGCACAAAAACAACAGAATGTAAAATTAGGATGATAAGAAACAAGGTAGGATAACATGAGGAAATGTATTTAAATACTGCAGAATCTTTCAAAGCTTACATGGCACATTCTTAAATCTGTATTTCTATAACCTCAGCAATAGCCTGCTTCGGTATATATTATACTGTCACTAGAGTCAGCGATCCATAAACATTAGATAGCCAAGCATGTGTCATTTTTTTTTGTCATTCTGTCCCTCTTTGGAGGTGGGGAAAGGATGTCTGAGTGTGTGTGTGTGTGTGTGTGTGTGTGTGTGTGTGTAAGTGCATGCACATTTGCATGAAGGGCATGGAGGAGGTAACACTCTCCCTGAGGAGGAATTTATTTGAAGGGGGCCTCTCATGACCTGGCCTGATCTTGTCCCTTCATTCCTCAGTGGGGGTTGTGTATGCTTGTCCGTGTGTGTGTGTGTGTGTGTGTGTGCTTGTGTGTGTGGGTATGCGCGCTCAAGGCCGGTGGGGGATTTGCGGATCTCGCCAGCGGCTGTACCCCCGAGGATAGAACCGCGCTCCCACCAATAGCTCATAGCTTTAATCTGACTGACAGCTTAGTCCGGTGCTCAGCTAAGCAGCAGCCCACCAGCAGGCCCCCGAACACCTGACCGCTGAGGAGTCTTATCTGCGGCGGGACGACATGAAAGACGCTGCTCTTTCTCCCCGACGCAAACGCCGAATCGCCTGTCTCGCTCTTCATCCGTCTCCCTGTCTGTCTGTCTGTTTGCGGGCCACGACACTGTGAGGCCTACAGTTCTCTGGGCTCGACTGGATGTGACAGTTTGGATGTGACAGACTGTCGTAGCAACGAACCGAAAGGCGGCGGGGACGACACTGTCACGCTGCCCTTCCGCAGGCATTGTAAAGTCACAAAAAAAACAACACCTTTTGTAGCTTGGCCTTTGACTCGACTTCATGTACATTTTTTACATTATTTCAGAGGATTAATACGAGTACAGAAACATGTCTGCGCTTAAAAGTTGACTTCATTCATTGTAAAGTATGCAATTAAATGACATCACAGGGTTCCATTTCCATATCTTGAGAACGCATAACTCAAAACCATCAAGGGAAACTCAAATACTTTGGCAGAAAAGCCAATATTGGTGTAATTAGCCTTTGCATTTCAAATAAAACTTGACCCTGTCTGACTGAATGAAAACAACACAATCTTCACTGATATGCCCTCATTACCAAAGTTACAAGAAGCTGCTGCCACGTCTGTAAAAACTCCCCCACAGCCATCTGCCTCGCTTCATTCCTCCTCCAGGGGCAAACTGTGAGCATATTTAGCTGAAATGCCCACTCATCAATCAGTGGGGTTGTTCCGCAAGCCATCCAACACAGCTTGAACTAGAGGGCCCTCGTAATTGAATATTAAACCCCCGATGAGTGGCAAGGTAAACTATCGAGCGCTGCCTACTGGAGGCTGTAATGCGTTCCCGGCGTTGTGCTGGCGGAGGAATGCGTGGCGCCGCTCCGC
Organism: Centroberyx affinis; assembly: GCF_046629955.1. Classification (NCBI taxonomy): domain Eukaryota; kingdom Metazoa; phylum Chordata; class Actinopteri; order Beryciformes; family Berycidae; genus Centroberyx; species Centroberyx affinis. The sequence continues at coordinate 92,229 of NW_027280899.1, read as the reverse complement.
GCCGCGTCAGACGCATCCTGCCTACCCCGAGGTTATTCTGTCAACCTGTCACCATTTCAGTCTTTCAGATAGGCAAAGTAGCTATAGACACACACCCACGCCCGCACAGGGGTGCACAGATACGAGCGGGCATGAATGTGCTTGGCATGCGTGTACATAAACACAGCCGGCTTGAAATAAATGGCGGCGCAGCAGGAGGGCTGCAGAAATTGCCTCTTGTTCAGTTGACATAAAGCAATGAATTTGGCTGTGTTTTGTGTTGGTCCTTGTTTGTGTTGGTCCTTGTTTGCTGGAGAATCTTAGGGGATAACAGGGAGGGAGAGGGAATGAAAATCTGTGGACAAACAGCAAATCAGATTGAGGATTAAGGAACCGTGACTTGGTGATGTTAAAGAAGGGCAGCAGAAAGTAGGGCCGAATTTGGTCCAGAGGGGGATTAGATTTTCTACCTAGTCTGTATTGATATAATTTAATTACATTTGATGAGTTATTTGAAAATAATGTTCTCATTACATGGCCTAAAACCAAGATGATGAAATTAGACCTAAGAACAGAGTTTTCGGGCCGCCGCTGCAACATGCGGGAGAGCAGAGTGAAGCAGAGTGGAGCGGGAGAGCAGAGTGAAGCGGGAGAGCAGAGTGAAGCGGGAGAGCAGAGTGAAGCGGGAGAGCAGAGTGAAGCAGGAGAGCAGAGTGAAGCAGGAGAGCAGAATGAAGCAGAGTGAAGCGGGAGAGCAGAGTGAAGCGGGAGAGCAGAGTGAAGCGGGAGAGCAGAGTGAAGCGGGAGAGCAGAGTGAAGCAGGAGAGCAGAATGAAGCAGAGTGAAGCGGGAGAGCAGAGTGAAGCGGGAGAGCAGAGTGAAGCGGGAGAGCAGAGTGAAGCAGGAGAGCAGAGTGAAGCAGGAGAGCAGAATGAAGCAGAGTGAAGCGGGAGAGCAGAGTGAAGCGGGAGAGCAGAGTGAAGCGGCAGAGCAGAGTGAAGCAGAGTGAAGCGGGAGAGCAGACTGTTTCAGAGTCTTTAAAAAGCCAAGAAAAATTAAGTGCTCTCAGCCAGGCTGCAAACCTTGCCACTGAGGCTAATATACAGTGCCCTCTGTAAGTAGTGGGTCAAAGAGGCATTATATATGAATAAATATGTTGTTGTAAATATGTAAATATGTCAATAAATATGTTCTAAAGTTTGTTTTGCAGTCAAGTGTCACTTTATTTCATATTTTTTAATTATGTATTGATATTCACTCCGACCGCCGGCGTACTACGCACGCACCACCCAGGAACAACAAAACCCTTTCCCCCCGCTGCTAAAAAAACATCCTACAGGAAACACTGTAAGAAGTTAAAGTCACAAGGAAACGCCACTTTGCTGGCATCTTGCTTCTGTAGTTTGACATATTTCCAGTTGAAACAAGATGTTGAAGCAGGACAGAACGCGGAGAGGGACTGATCAAAAATGCTTTGTGCATAATCTTGAGCTGTTACAAATTTTGGATTCTTCAAAATAAATACATTCCAGTTACTGGGGCACTGGGAAAAGGAAACAGGGTTTTTCACCACCACCATGTTGCCACTGTCACTCTGACAGCTGTGAAGCTGCAGGTTTTATATGATGGGAAGGGAGAGGCGGGGATTGTTCAAAATCTGTGATGTGTTATTGGTTGTAATTTCTATAAAGGCCTACTGCTACATAAAGTGCATGAAGTAACCACTAAAAATACAGTTTTCCAGGAAGTAGCCTAAAAGTAATGTTTTTCAAATAAAAATACAAGAAAATAATTGTGCCATGTGTATGTCAGAAAGCACTGCAGCACACTGTAGTAGAGGTTATATCAAAAGTCATCAAAACACAATAAATGCAAGCAAGTAACCAAATGCGCCCCCTCCCAAAATATACCCTAAAATAAAGAAATATTACCCTAGCAACTAATTAAAAGCTGCAAATAGTGATAGCAGATAGTGAGGCATCGTTTGTCAAACACAAATTAACTTTTGGTTTTACTTCAGCCTCATGATTTCTGTAAATTGTACTGTAATATTGAATGTAATAATTCTTTGCCATTCTCCAGTCCATTGATTTTTATATTTGCAATGAGGTTGCATTGTTTACTACCATTATTCACCTCTATAGTTGCTGGAAGATTTTTTTTTTTGTTATTTCACAAGATTGAAGGTCCTCAGACTAATGAATAATGATAGATAGATAGAGATTTATTGTTCTTGAAGCTCTGAAGCAATAAAGACAGGACAAGCAAACATCAGACAGCAAAATCTATCTGTTTTGATGCCACTGTTATGCCACTTTTCAGAGTTTTAAATAAATAATATACCATCACCTGAAGGTAAATCATGCAGTGCCACTACACCCCATTACCCCAACCTATATATGTAAATGAACCACTGATATAATGTAACCACATCTGAATGTCCACAGGAAACTTCTTCACAGGAAGCTGAAGTTCCATCCTCCATCCGACTCCGGCGAAGCTGAAACAACATGCCAGACCCCCCACTGCTTCAAGAGGCTCCCTGTTAAAGCATGGCCAAGGGGCTGACTCTTAGATAAACGCCTCATTCACTCAGGCTGCCATCAGCTGCTGACAGACACACCAAAATAAAAACGTCCCTATGATGGGTTTCCTTTCAGGCTAATTCAGACCTGTGAGCGTGGAGCCTTTATTAAAACGTACAGAGAAACTCCCTGGGCAAACAGAAGGATATGACAAGTGGCTTTTAAAGATAACTAACTGTTGTGAGAGGCGGCCTCGACAGAGCCGGCATAATGATGTATTCCTCTCTTCATCAGAGAGTAAGTGATCTGCTGCTCTGCGACGTTTGGGATCTCTCTTACTCAACAATGATTAATAGTGTATCTAACTGGGGGGACAGGTTATGTAACGCTTTAAATATTTTGGAGGAGTTATCAAATCTGAACATTTCAATCAAGAGTGCATTGTAATTATCCACGGGTGTTTAGCTTCATGAAGCATCTATCCATCACACAGGGGTCAATTACTACTCTTACATTTTAATATTGCATAGCGCCTTTGGTAGAGCTAAAGCATGAGCGGGGCGGGGTTTAAACTTTTGGCACAATCTGATTGGTGTCTTTGCTTCAGGTGAGATGCATCAAGCCCAGAGAAGTCACTGGATTAAGAGGGAACCCAGTCTGATTTGATTATAAAAATATGTGATAAAAAAACAATTCATGTATACTCGATCCCTGAGCATAGCACAAAAAAGCACTTATTAAAACTTATTAAAACAGTATTTTCATTCATTTTAACAACATTGGTAGGACAGTGTTTGACTTGCAATGGCAGGCAGCTCCACAGACTGATACCTGAGAGGTAAAATGAGCTGCAGAGAGTCAACCAGGTATACTACAGCTGTTTACTTCTATTCTGGGGAATCATTGCAGTTGCAGTATCGACACGGAGCACGGGTCACTGCTACAACCATCCAGACATGTAGAACCTGCCGGTGCAGTGTGCAGTACAACCTGTCTTTCCTTTAGAAAAAAGGTACTGCTCTTGTCGTCATTGTAATGTCTTAATAATTATCATCTAGGGGAGAGAAAAAAGAGAGAGAGGGAGAGACAAGAGAGCGAGAGAGAGGGATAGACAGCGAGAGCAGGCAGCACCCTGTAGATGCATGATGAATGAGGGTGTCAGCTGTATTCACCCAACTAGCAGGACTTGTCTCTGAGCGGGTCGGGCCCCATGTGCTGAGACCTGTCTCATTAACCACAGTGATCATGCATTAACGAGAGAGAGAGAGAGAGAGAGAGAGAGAGAGAGAGAGAGTCAGAGAGAAAGAGGAAGAGAGAGAGAGTGTAGGAAAATAAATCATTTTCCATATGATGGCGAACCACCAATTTCTGAAGTATAATTATCGCCTCAAAGCAGTAAGGTCATGGTTTCCCTGCCTCCTACAGCATATATGCCTCCTACAGATCACCATACTTTAGATTCCACTATGTGCTCGGCATATATTATGTGTATAACTGTCTCAAGTAGAGTCATGACTGACTCTTAGGATTGGAATATGATGATTTGGAGTAACTTAATAGTTCCATAAGAGTGTCAGAAATGCACAGTAAGGCAAAGGGAGCGACAGGAGCCTGCGCTCGCCGGCACTGGACCCCACTTTCATGCTCCTGCATTGTTTTGGGGTCCTGCATTATTGATGCAGTGCTGACATTTTACACTCTGCTTTTCAAGAGCCCAAGCCACAGTGCCTCCACTAACACCTGCAGCACTATGTCGCCATCATACCCGTACTTACAGAAACTCTACTGAGCAAATACTATAATATTCCTATAGGGACTCCTGTGGTATTCAATATTAAAGTTTGTGGTGTCCTTATTGTGCTTTATTGTATTGTTTTTGTCTATTATGTCACAGTACTGTAAACTTTTCCTGTGATGTTTCCAAATTATATTGATTGCTATCGTTCTTTTGTGGTTTTCTATCTTTACTATATGTGTAAGGCTGAAGAATAAAAAGGAACAATATGCAGTCATAACTTTTGACAACACCAACTGACTCTGTGTTTGCTGTTGCCAGGGAATAAGCCTTCACGGATAAAGACAATGAAGTATCTAAGTACGACAATTGCACTGGATGGCACCATCCGGGGTGTGGCTGCAAGTCAGTTTAGGTCAGTGCCTTGGCTCCCATAGCAATACACCTAACCATGAGGGAATGAATGGACGCAGGAAAGGTTAACTTATTTAAAGCGAGCATCAGAATTATTCACCATCACTTATAGTCGACTTCCGAAATGCCATCTGACAACCTTTCAGCAGTATCATCCAGAAATTTCAAATCAAACAATAGGCTAAAGTGTCACTCAGTCACAGAGATAATGACAGTCTAGTTGCAGCCCCGACCGTGTATTCGCGTGCCTTTTTCAAACAAAGATGAATGCATTAATATTAAGTCAATGATGCAACGCTGACGCACGATATTAGAAATCTGCGAGGGCACCTTTGCTCTCTCGGCGTGTTTTCCAAATCACCAGCCACACACACACACACACACACACACACACACACACACACATCTGTGCACGAGAAAAGCTTTCAACACATTGGTGAACAGCTGATTTGGTTCCGTTACCGTATTGCAACGCATTATCCCACATCATGCACTGCGCAGCGTTTTGCCTCGCGCACTGCACAAAGTAACAATGTGATTATTTAGCCGCGATTTCTGTCAGCCGGAACGTGCGTATATCCTCCAGCGGCAGGAGTGCACGCGACTCTCTCCTACTCCTTCAAAAAACAAAAAAAAACCCAGAAGAAAGAAGCGCAGCCTACCTCGGTTCGCCGTGACAGCTCGCTATGTTGACTCGTAGTAGTTGCTGGCAACAACGTTACGCTCGCAGTAACGATTATCACAGTTGGTAAGCGCAGAAGTTTGGACGAGTCGGCGGCTGATGGATCACACACACACACACACACACACTGAGTATCAAGCAGCCGCTGTGGACTGTATATGACAACGCCCCAAAACAAAACTGATCTGCTTAATCCGCCGCCGGATAATTAACGGTTGTCAAAGATGTTGCTGTCCAACTAGGCTGTGCGTAACGGTGCGCTCCCTCTCCCTCTCCCTCCCGACGTGGTCCCCAAACTAAACACTCCCCGAGGACACGTGACCAACCCACGGGGGACTGGAATAGCTCTCATCCCCCCACGGCAGCAGCTGGGATCGGTTACACTACACCGCTGCTCCAGTGCCGGTGCAACATACCCGTGCCGTGCGCACCCATAACCCCCCCCCCATTCCCCACCCCGAACGACCTCAAGGTGTCGCTGTCATTTGCATCTATTTGAAGAAGCACTTGGCGATATTTTTATATTTAAAAAATACACCTGTCTGTCTTATCAGTCTAAATCACAAAGTGGGTCTGCAACAGAGAAGAGCCACCCCAACTAAAACACAGTAGATTCATCCTGTTTGGCCAAAGATAATTCTTTTATTGAGAATGAACACCCCACAGGGAGTGACGAATCAAGTGACGAGCTCTCAGTCCAGAGAAAGCTTAACTCACCAACGTTAGATTTTTGCCTCTCTTGTCCTTTGGCGGTCCAAAGGACAAGAGCGTTACATTTTTTCCAACATTTAGCAGCCAGTGTGCGAAGCTGCCTAGTGCAACTTTGAATCTAATGGAAATCTAAAGGAAATCTTGACTACGGCAAGAAGCACTTTATCAAAAATAAACGGGTTCTTATTCTGATACCTTCCCCCTTGAGCATATACAAGATGCATGTAAAAGTGAGACACTCAAAAGTTTGATTTTGATGTCAAAATCAACTTCGTACATCACATATCACGTCAGTCCAGCATTTGCCTAACCGTTATCCGCAAACACTGGTGTGGTCGCACAAATTTCAAATAACAGTAATACAAGAACTAACATTATTAACTAATGTCAAATTGTTGAAGAATTGTTGAAGAAAAATGTATTAATTAGCTGATGAAAGAATTGTACTGAATGTTCACTCTTGCTGTTGAACAGTATTTGTCATTACAAACGTTTGTCCGTTATTTTGAAATGTGGTCTGTGCATACCAGTGTATCAAAGTTGACCAAGGCTTCACATTTGTTGCATTCAGACTCAAGATGAAGTAAATACAAATGAATTTCAGCAACAACTTGAGGCCTTTCAGGCTACCCCCTCCCCCCCCACCGGCTCCCTGTAGTCGTACTTTGAAGTTGGGTGAATGGAAACAACACTGCCTCTGCGATCATTAGCCTGCTATGCACATGTAGGCAGCGGAGTCATTACCGCTGTCCGTCTGCTCTGTTTCCACACACAATGCGCTCCTTGCCTCTGCATTCCGTGTGGGTGCGGCGATGTGTAGGATAATGATTGTCAAGCCCAATGTATTGACGGTGGAACGCCTGGAATAGATAGACGCTAGTTTCCGGCACCTGACGTGTGCAGCACAACAAAACTTGAAATGTTGGAATCCAGTCCAAAAAAGTTCAGCCTCAGCCTTTCCTTCCGGAACAGCGTGATATTCGCATGGGGATTAAGCGTTTACCCTTTCGGACGGGGCTAATGCAAAAGTGCCATGGAAAATTGAAAAGTAGGGTAGCTGGAAGAAAGTGTGAGTCTTAAAGTTTCTGTGTCAGTCGATTTGAGCTCCCCTCGGACGCGCTTGGAGATAAGCCTGTGGGTCTCGAGATGGAGATGAGAGGAGTTGCGGGCCCGTAGGTGAGCTGATGTGGGTGTGCTGCTGAAAAACAAGGATTTGTCTGCTGAATTGTTGGCTTCAATTCACACACTCTCCGCTGCGCATGGGACAGGCGTCGAATGGTAGCAGAACTGTACAGCTTAAACTTAATTAGTTCCTCTGTGACACGCTGCTCATTCATTGGAGACAAGAGGCAACTCAGTGCTGCTCTCTCTCTCTCTCTCTCTCATTTGCTCTCTCCCCTCCCACACATACACACAGCTACCACACACCATTTACCTAACACACTCATTACTGACTGATTACTGACCGATTTGTAATAGACTGAAAGTGCCACGTGTTACCCAAAAATACTGTTCAAGGATCCCTCTCCATTCGGCCTGTCGAGTCCCACCATAGAAGAAAAGAAGGCAGAGGTATAACGAGAATAGAAAGAGAAAATCCTCAGCAGAGGGATCCACAGAGGGGAAACCTGTGGCATTGAGAAGAGGCTAAAAGGAAACGCTACAATCCCCCTCACAGCCTGCCTATAGAGAATATCTGAGGATGTTCGCATGTGATTTGTGAAGCGGGACCGCCCCGGGTGAGGCTAGGCGGAGGGCAGACGCGGAGCGCATCGCAGCGCTGCTCCCGCCCGCCTCGCACGCATGTTTATGCAAGAAGTCGGTAGATTGGGTCCCCAGGGTTCGCCGTGACCGCGAGACTGAATATCAGAGGTGGCAGGTGGTTCTCTGCGCCGCTGTGTGACGACTGCAAAACAGGTTCTTCCCCCGGAGTACCAGTCATTCCTAGCTAGGCGAGTTTCAGCTCGCGGCAGGGGTCACTTCAGAACACAGTGCCAGGGAGACAGAGGCGGAAACCACCCATGACTTCCTATGGCTTTTCCCAACATCGATACAGAATTCATTTTGCGGTCTCATTCACTTTATTCTTCAGAAATCCAAGCGTTTAGGCGTACAACTGTGAGACAGTCAAGTCTTACTTGAGAATAATGCTTGCAACTGTTGCAGTGTTTGTGGGTGTAATTGCTGCAGCACACATGATCAGCACTGGAAAGATTTCAAAATGTGGTTAAGGTGGGTGGAGGAGCTGGTTGTGAGGGAGCTGTCACATGACCTGAAAGTGTCTGCTTCAACCCTCTGGAAGTGTTCTAGCGTTGAACTCCAACCTGCTCCAGGGACGCTGCTGCTGGCTGACCCTGCTGTCTGACCTTTCTGTCACGCAGCCACGACTTTGTATCCCAGAGTCTGCCTGTAATAGTTTTTCCACAGCTTAAAAACAATACTCTCAAAGCAGTAAACTCAGCTTTATACTTCACTGAATATGACCCGAGGAGAAAAGGTTTCATTTTTTCCTCATTTGTCTTTTTGTCGCCAGGGCTAGCAGCGATGCTGTAAACAGAACTCAAATGGATATAAGTTAATGTCATGCTGTTATATCTAAATGCCATGCCGGGCCTCTGGCCCAAACAGAGCAGTGAACCTGAAGTCTTTCCTCGTCTACTGCAGCAACATGCAGTGATTAATGCCTGATCACACACCCTGATATACTTCTCTCAATGTGGTTCACTTCTTTTGTATCATAATAAAAACATAAATATGAAGCTGGGATAATGAAGAGAAGGCTGCATGTTGTAACGGCTCTCATGGATTTTCTTTGATGTCAAACTGAAACTGTAACATATGGTTTGATGCCAGCAAGCTGAACAAAGGTTTACAGTTAAGTCAGCTTTCTATACATGGTCAGCATCCATCCAAATACAACTACAAATCTTGTGCAACTAAAGGCCACAAAGGCAGATGCAGTGCTAATTTGCCTATGGTGCCAAAGCCACAGTCGTCACATGGCAGTGTCCGTCTGTGTCAGTCAATCAGTCAGTCATCAGCCCGACTCCTGCAGGTTATGGCATTAGTAGTAGTAGTCCCGCCAGCAGCTAAGGACAATGCTAAACAACAACAACTGTGTGGCCACTGCTGTGAGCCAGTGAGTGTAAATGCTTTCATGTTTTTGTTCATCATTTCATTTATATTTTTGCAGCCTGGATAGTTGTATTTAAAGACATTCAGACATTCAGATACCAAATCACCTGCTAAGGCTAAGGAGGTAGGAGACAATTTAACTGACATCTGGCTAGCTAGCTACAAATGTATGATTCTAATATCAAGAATAGCTAACATAACTCCATTGTTTTCCTAAAATTGCTTGTCAGTAACAGGTAATAAGCAGTATAATACAGCAACTTTACTGACACACTGCAATATAAAATATAAACAATGCTGTAGACCTAAATACATGAAATACACAAGATGTTTGTGTTTGTATGTCTAGCACGCTCAGAACCAGACAAGCTCACACTTCATTACAACAATCTCTTCTACACAACTCAAACACAAAACATTTTTGTGATTGCAGATGAAGAATTTATAAAGCATACCCATGTAGCTGTAGCTCTCAAGCCCTTGATACAACCCACCAACCCACTACTACAACACATGCACATGTTCATTGTTTTTACATGCAGCAGTTATATCGACAGTGTTCATATTTATCAATTTGATAAATAATTACCTGACACAATCAGATACACCATTGCAGTATATTACCTTAAATACTGGCATCACAGAGGCGTTTATTAGCTAACAGACATTCAAATGGTCTGTTTGGAGCTCTTGACCTTGATTCCTGATGAGTTATGCATCAAAAGTGTCAAGGGAGAAATTACAAAATACTGACAGAATGAAGCTTTCATTGTACTATGATTTGACAATGACATATATAGAGAAAATTAAGATAATCTTAGTGCTGACATATTTGGTTGGACTGGACCCTGGTATCCCTGTAGTTTTAGACCAAATACTGAAAAGAAAAATAGATATCAATTACCCCACAAACATCCTGAACCCTCGGAGGTCGATAAAGCCTGTGTTGCGATGGCTGCAGATAAGTGGCAAATTGCATTATCTCTTACAAAGCTCCCTTAATTTACATAGAGATTAGGCCACAACATATTGTTAATCATTACAGGGTTTATGAATAGTTAATTAAAGAGGAGTAACTGAAGCTGGGGAAAAGTAATAATTAATGAGGCCGGCTGCAGATGGGACAGTATGAGACGCCGAATTAAATTTTGGTGCTGATAAGAGACCTATTTTGGAAGCTGTTGAGGGTATGGGGAGGTTTAAAGTTAATTCAAAGAACCTGAACTCATACAACATTCAAAACAATGAAAAAGCTTGTTAAGTTGCATAAATATATTGCAATAGGATCATGTAGAACTTTGCTTTATGTTAAGCTTCTTGACTTAAAGCTATCTGCAATATCATCATCACCGTCCAACATTTGCCATCTTCTGAACTGACCAGCGGCACATTAGCAATGGAAATTCTTTTAGGAAACTCTAGCTGGCTTCAGCTGATTGGACAAATGTTTACAAGTGAACCAATCAGCATACACACACCCTAATGTCAAGCCTTCTAAATGACACATAAACAATCTATTCTGCCAAAACTAAACTTATTGCTATGTCGTAACCATCAACTATAACCAAACAAGTTGTCCTGACTGAATCTCTTTTGTGTGACGATCCATGACACAAAATCAGTATAATTAGCTCAACTGAGTTTTTCCCAAGTTAACATCTTGGGTATGAGAAGAGACAAGAGTTTTGTTAGCTCACACTTTCAAAGAAAGAACAGCAATGAAGCAAAGAGACAGCGGAAGGCTCCAAGTCATGCATAATAGATTGGACATTACGTAAATATCTCAGCGGCTGAATCCCTTCCCCCGACCGGACATGTTTAAGTATTGAAGTTTGAGAGCATTTCTTTGTTAAGCAGATCTGAGGATTTAAGGGGGGGGCTTGCTGCCTGTCTGTGTGTCAGCTGTGATGTAAGCAGCTGCCAGCTGCTCTCTTTTTGCTCGCTGTCCAGTCGTTCCTCTCGGTCAGTGAGCCAGCATCAAATAAGATTCTGCAGTCACACCAGTTCATAAATGCCTGAGCAGGAAGCGGTCTTCTGGTAGGCGGATGTAGACTGATCAAAAGCTATTGCAGAAAACACAGCAAAGACAGCTTGTTTCATCTCAGTGTTTTGCGACCACAGTTCAGACATAAAAGATGCTGCGGTACGGAAACATGTGAGGAGCTCTGCAGGTCTGCAGCAGGAGAAGTGAAGGTTCAAAGAGATACCCTGGGTGATCAGAAGCCCTCAATAGCTCACTGATGAAATCCTTGTGTAATCCATCAGATACATTGTTTATATTGTTCATAGCTCGACAGGAACTGCTCTACTTTTTAGACTCGGTACTGAATAGTTTTAGACTCTGTTTTAAAAAACAACTTTCACATGCTGTGTAATCCAAGCAGAGGTGGAAAGTAACTAGGTACATTTACTCAAGTATTGTACTTACAAATTTTTTTTGGAACCAAAGTTTATTCAACAATCTGCACATATGATGAAACAGTATTACAGATTCATACTTTTCTTTTTAGACAGTAATATCTTGTACTTACAATTTTGAAGTACTGGGACTTTACTTGAGTATTTCCATTTTGTGAGACTTTACACTTTAACTCCACCACATTTCAGAGGGAAATATTTTACTGTTTCCTCCACTACATTTATCTGATGGCTGGAGTTACTTTGCAGAAAAAGGTTTTACATGCAAAACATACAATAAACTCATAAAATATGTTGCATTGTTAGAGTTTAAACTTCCCAACAGTATATGGGGCAGTTAGACCTTCAACATTAAAATACTTCTTACAGGTTAATGCATCAATAATTTAACACTCTGAAAGGGACTGTTCTTCAGAATGAGTTTTTGATACTTAAGTACATTTTAGAGCTACATAGAAGTATTTTATAGAAGTATTTTTCCATTATGGTATTGCTACTTTTACTTCAGTAAAGGATTTGAGTACTTTTTCCACCACTGAATCCAAGGAATAAGAGTTCTATGGATGAGCCCAGAACCTGCGGGACTTGGTTTGGACTGTTTTGAATCAAAGACTCAAGTGGATTTGGTATTCTTTCTCTGGTTATATAAGCTAGGTTTGTTCCCCTATTAAACATCAAAAGAAAGCGCTGCATTTCATTTATCAGCTTTAGAGCGAAAGTAGACTACACTTCAGAAATCATGCTCAGCAGGTTACAGCGAGCTTTAGTTTATTGTACCGGCGGGTAACCAGCCGAACCTAGATTTCCTGACTGAAAATCTATAGTGTTGCCTTTGCCCAGTAGCAGTAAGCCAGGCGGACGTGCATATAGCCAGCAAGTATTTTTCATCCACTGAGTTCTGGTTCCCTGGGCAGATAGATACATGGAGGAAATGCATTTACATTTTCTCCTTTAATATTTGCAGATTTGGGTCAGATGCGGCGTCACTGCTTTACCCCGTGGAAGTCTCAATCTCCAAATCAGAAAAAGTAGAGAAGTTAGTAAAGTGTGCGGTTTGATAACAGATTAGCCCAAGGGGGGGTCTGGCAGCCGAGGAGAAGTCTCGTTATCTGGAGTTTTTGCTCGCGTTAGATATCTACCACTATCCCACTGCATGCTGATACGTAGCTGATAACACACACGGAGGGACTTGGATGTGCCTGACAATTTAGAGAGACATATGAAGTGAGGCAAATAAAAGGCGAATTAGAGACTGAAGCAGGTGGTGGCGGAGGCCTTGCTGAGGTAGATAAAGGTAGTCCTCAGCGGGCGGCACGCACCACTAAAGCCCCTTCTGTCAACAGTTGGCACCGCTCAGTGGGAAAAAAAACTCTGCAAGCTCTCCTCACTGTTGTAGGACTGCTGGATGAGAAAAGAGAGAGATAGAGCGAGAGGAAGAGAGGCAGGGAGGGAGAGAGAGGTTGGCGTCTGAGTGTGGGTGTGGATGGAACAAGCTGGCGAAAGAGTTGATCAACCTGCTTGCTTGCGTTTTTTTTTTTGGAGGCTCCGGCTTTATTGCTGCGAAGCACTTGGAAGGAAATATAGCAAGCTGTGAATATCGAGTTTAATTGGTTGCTTGATTAATTAGTCACCGAAGGAAGGCGCGAGCACTGATAACAATTCCGCATAATGTGAAATCCTTGTAGTAAATTCACTCGAAGGTTTGAAATGCCCCCTGCCTGACTAATAGATTTGCAAGCTTTCACATCACTTTTGGATAAGAAAGTGTTTGCTTCAGTAACCCACTCGCATGTTTTGGAAGCTTGAGCATGGGATTGAACTCTTTCTGTCACTAGTTCCCACAGTGAACAGTGAGTGTTTTTGGTAAATTACAGGGAATTTATTACGCAGTAATGATTGGAAATAACTAAGTGATATTCAAGTAAAATAGATGTAATAACTGGTTATGGCATTAGAATGGCTGGTAATTATACAAGTAAAAAAAGGTGCTTTTACCAGTTTGCATTAGACTCTTAGACTTTTTTGAAAACTTAGAAAGGTGCTGGAGGCAAATGATAAACTAGGTCAAAAGGAAATGAAAAGAAACACACTGTCTCCAGGTTTTCATTATTTATTTATATATTTTAGAAAAGACCAGCACTGACCATGTACAATATTCACAAAGGTATACAAACATACTCCACACCAACTCAACACAAATAACAGAAAACAACAAAAACCCCAGAATGGGCTTAGCTGGTAAAAAGCACTTTTTAAAAAAAAACTTGTATATTACTCAGTAATTACCAGTCATTCTAACACTATAACTATTTATTACATATATTTTACTTGGATATTACTTAGTTATTTCCAGTAATTGATGGCCTGTAATTTAAAGGGTTACCAGAAACACTCACTGTTCACTATGGGAACTAGTTGTAATTAAACCCTGCAATCCCCAACTTTTTGCAGTTTACATCTAAAGAATGAAGCCAGGTGGGTGTAGCAGTAGCTGTAGCCTAGTGGTAGCTTTTAATTCCCTGGCTGATACCTGTCCCAGTTCATCCCTCCATAAAGAGGGCTGATGGCAGCCTCGTACAGGCAGGAGAAAGCATTCCCCAGCTGCTGAGGACCGAGGGAGTGTTCTTGTGCCACGGCAGAGCTGGACAAAATACCCAAGCATCTGCTCCTACCTGCCCAGCGGGCACTGCCAGATTAGGAAACCCGGAGAGGTCTCTGATTATCTGGACCCCCGTCTACAGCAGAGGCCCCGGCTGGCAGGGACCCACAAGGCAGTGTCGCCATCCTGAAATTGAATTGGGGAGGATTTAATGGGTTTAAAGGCTTTGGCTCTCGGTGTGATGGAATCAGATAGGGGTGAAAACGCCGGGAAGTCCTGACAGACAGAGAGCAAGACAGAGGAACGCAGAGAGAGAGAGAAAGAGTTGGACACAGTTAAGGCAGGCAGATGGAAAGTGGGCGATCTTCCTGATAAGGTAAAAGTCCTCTGAGGTTAGTGTCTCTGTTGGGTTCAGTTCTGATGTATCCGTCATGCCTCACATACACCAAAAACATGAAGCGGAATTCAATAAGATCCCTATCTTCCCCCGGTGTGTCATTGCTAGAGAGTTGTGTTATTATTGCCCTCAGGAGGAAATGATGTAAACAATGATTACATTCATGAACCATGGAAATAGATAATGAAACATCTCCTGTACTGTTGATGGGGATACACAGTAGAAAGTAGAGCATGAAACTATTCATACTGTTTCTATTATCACTGATGCCGAGGCAATAAGAAGCTCCAGTGACTCTGAACACTGTTGACAGCAAATAAAAGTTACAATGCTGCTGAAAATTCTATTAACTTGGACATACATATAATGGAATCTCTGCAATCTTTAACGGTGCATTTCAACATTAGACCAACTAATATTAAGCACCGAATGATTTTCTCTTTTTCTCTAGTGCAACTCTGCGTCACTTATGTTCTCTCTTGAGCTGAATTTAATCGCCGCACAACATGAATAATTGCTGTCCTTGAATAAGCATTTTTGCTATTTTGCTTCTGACTCAGAGAAAACGAATAGGTAATCCGCATGAAAACCTGTGCCCCGCGGTGAAAAGGAAAATGAGTGATAGCTAATTTGCAAAACGGTGATGGCGCTTGTGTAACAAATTACCTCGAGGGCAAGAGTGATGGAGGCATTGTCTTCAAATTAAGGGAGAAAAAAAAAAAAATCTCGGAGTTTGAAATGTAATGGAAGGAAAACGCTGGTGGATGGCAGGTAGAGCCTCAGATGAGATGTGCTCTTCCGTTTCTCTCCTGATCCTCATGAGACAGAGGAATCAATCCGCACGGGGCAAACGTTCACGGAAAAAGTGTCGAGAAAGTTCAGCGTGACTCCATGACGCAGACTTCCGAGTGCGTTCGTATTTCAGATGGCGGCACTTGTCACTCGCTGTGGCCTGACCTGAAAAGGGAAGCGCCGTGTCAGCGGTACTGCGCCGCAGACGGACCGACTCGTGATCTGCTTTGACATCTACTGTACATGTCTCTTTGATGTTGCTCTCTCTCCTCATTCCTCATTCCTCATTCCCCTCTCCAAAGAATCTACAGGATGGAACCGAGAAAAAGCTCATCAAAAACACAAATGTCATGCTTTTGAGTCGGAATTCTACAACTGTGTGTATATTAGAGCGCTCATCTGCGATTGCACAAACCCCGTTTTCACTCTGCACAGGGAACAATGGCCAACAATGTCTGTTCTTGTAGAGGAGTGTTTGTATATGTCCCAAAGTGTTGTCAAGCCGAGTCTATATATAGTTTGAGGAGGAAATGGAGGAGGACAAATGTACCCGATTGTGCTGTACAGTTGTTTCCGACGAAGTGCAGAGCTAAGAGATCAATGCATCCAGATAGCGATGCCAGCGATAAGAGGCTGCTGAAAGATGGATATGTGGGCAGAAACAAGAGCCATTCTGGAAATGGAAATGGAAGAGGGGCCCCGGGCTTTTAGTGGCTTTGGTTGCGGGCCATCGGACTGCCAGGTACAAAGTGACAGCACATCTACCTACTCTACCGTTCCCACTGTGCGGGCCCGTGGGCTCGTAATGACACCTTTCAGAATAGAGCTTCTCTCGCTCCCCCAACCCGAGGGTCGTGACCGCTCGCGTTGTCACGGTCATCAAACAATCCCCCCCCCCCCCCCCCCCCCGAAATGTCAGTCCGCCGGGAGGGACTGCCCGCCTTCAGCTGCCCCTCCGAACCAGCTGGCCTGGGGCATGGCTCGAAGATATGGCTCAGAGGGAGAGATGGAGGGAGGGAGGAAGGAGGACGGAGGAAAAGACAGAGTATATCTTCATCAGTTCACTCTTACAGAAGAGAAATAAATGGGTTAAACTTCATAAAATTCGTTAGAACTTCATACAAAAAACTGAAATCCGACTTAAGACTTAATCTGCAGGCGGACACACACTGAAAAGGTTCTGAAGACGTCTCTCATCAGCATTCCAGGGACGAATGCCATTAAATGTAGGTGGAAACTCATTGTGATGACAGGAAGGAAGCGAGAGAAGAGGCAGCGAGACATGTAGAGGTATCTCGCCCAGAAAACAACAGATGTTCAGCTTACTTACGGCTCTCAGCGATTCAAATGAAGTGGGACTTAACCGAGCGTTCCAATTTTTTTTGCTTACTGGCAGAGGGAACGAGACAAAAACGGCGTAAACGTAAGGCGACGGCATCCAGTTGGAGAGTGTGGGAAATGAGTGTACTCGCACCGCCAGCCCCGCAGCTTAGAGGAGGAGAAGATCACGCTGCGTTGTTGGAGAAAACATCAAAGGCAAGCGGCTCAAATAGTTTCTGTGGCACACGGGGTGACCCAGCAGCACTCCGCTTCCTCCATATGCTCGCATGCAAACACATACGCACAAACTCACCCACACACATACACACTCCCGCGCTGCACGGGTCTACTCGTCCTCAAACACCCTCCTCCTCCTTTTCACTACTATCTCTTATTTGCTGTCTAAGAACTGGGATTTCATTTGCTTCTGAACCGTCCGAGTGGATGGGTCGCAGTCTCCCGGTTGGAAATCTGTCACGGTTGTCTTGACCCCTTGACCTCTAACCCCTTCGAAACCGGGTCACGCCGTCCCGCCGGCACCGCCACCCCCTTACAGTGCCTCTCAGTGTGGCATGTGTGGAAAAGCACAGCCGTGTGTCTGTTGCTAAAGTTAGAGTAGAAGAAGTCAAGCCACACAGGGGGGAGAGGAGACCACTCTGATGCTTTCACACTTCAAGAGTCTTGAGATTTTGTCATTAGCTTATTTGAGGTCATATAGTGACAGAACAGTGGTATGTCCAACCAATACGATCAAGTCATACATATGTTTATATTACATGAGGATCAAGGAATAAAAATGCAAATTCAGACTTTGGGAGGGATTAAATGTTCGATTGACAAGAACAGCTCACAATGTCATGTTGCATATGGATGTGAGCTCAGATGCCCTTGTGTTAAAATGATAAGAAATGAAAGGCTGAGAAATGTGAAAAGATGTCTTTCATTTTTTCATACATTTGAAGGCCAGTGCATCATCTTTGTGTTTCATTGATCAGAGAAACATAATACATAATGCATCAAATTCAAACCCTGTGTAAGAGTGTACTTGACACCAGTCTGATGCATGACTTCCCTGAAAAACTGCACGACCAAACCTGTCACACCGCTATTCGTCAGAACAAAAAATGTGTTTGTGTTTTAAGGCACGCAGAACTATTACAGAATAGCCATTACACAACCAACCAGAGAGCTGTTAAGACCGCTCTTCTCTCCTGTCACGTTGAGGGTTTTTTTTTTTCTCCAAATACTCTCCTTGAACTAACAAACTGAAGCGAGTTAAGAGAACAACCTTTTGTATGCTGGGGTAAATCCAGGACAGGATTTGCTTAGTGAGACCAATCATTTCGAGAGGCCCTTCAGACTCAAAGGAGACTGTCCAGGAACAAAAAAAACACAGACTGCAGCTGGTACTCCTCATTACAGCACTGTTAGGTGACCATTTATCTCAAAGTTTCCATGTTTGATGTCCTCTAAAATCAAGATTATAGTACATTAATACAGTATCTTAAGTGGCCTTATTGGACTATACTGAGTCTATATATACTATTTTCAACAGTGAGGTTAAACAAGATATTTTGACTTCCAAATGAACTGCCTGATCAAAACACACTCACCTCTTGGGGCGTACATAAAATATTACACATATTGCACACACACAAACTCACACACACAAAATAGAAAAAGCCATTACCATCAAGGCTGTTCTCTCAATGCCGTTTTAAATACAAAGTTGCAGAAACGATAAAAAACCAAAACATTGTTCCAATTAAAAACAGCCGCCGGCCAGTCTTCCTCTCTCTATCGGCTGACAATTCATTACAGAGAACAAAGCGCATGACAAACATGGAAAAAAAAAAGAAATAATTTTGCTGCGATGATTCCCTTTGAAAATGCGGTGCGACTGTGCGCCGGACGGGACGGACAGCACGGTAACCTGCTGCTGCCAGTGTCCTGGGTCTAATAGTGTTTGACCAAAAGCAAGGGAGGCCTCTCCATGGAACCACCGATGGGAATTAATTAGCGGGGAGCGACGGTGCCGAGGAGCCGAGGCGCTGTATTCTCCTCCACTTTTTTTTTTTTTTTCCATCCTCTCACACAAGATACGGCTCTGCTGCCCGGCACAGCAGTCGCATTTTAAACTACTTTGTAGTTCCGGGCTGGCGGCAAAGTCCGAATCTAGGTGGTAAAGTTTGTGAATAAGCAAAAAGTAGTTTTATCACTTCATAAAGCATGTGGCCAACTGTTATCTGTTGCTCCAGAAGAGGCGATTGGAGAAAGTTTGTGTTTTTTTCTCTCTCCATTCACTGCCATTGTATTGAGGAACAGGTCTGAAAATCACACTTCTAGCACATAAATGCGAACAAAGCAGATTTTGACAATATATGAAAAAACTAGTCATTCTGCTGAATTGTTTTTAAGTGAATCGCTGTCTTTATGTTATTAAACCTTTCAGTTTTAACAGGTGTAACACCGAAATCTGGAGGAAACCGTATGCTGATGGATCGAAGAAAATAAGATGTTTATCGGTAATTGTAAATAGGCGAAAAAAGGTGGGAGACAGGACTTTGACAATGTATAAAACCGAGTCTCTCACTTTTTTTTCCTTGATTGAAATGTTGATTTGTCACTATCCATCTTCCTCAACTGTAAACCACCAGTGAACCTGGTTTTTACTTGTGCTGTGGTGTGGATTGTTGACTTGTTCGCCCTCGACCTGCCACTGAGGACACACATCCTCTCCGACCGGCCAAACAAATGTTGAGTGTTTGTTCTCGCCCCGGGAGCAAACACGCACGCATTCGTCAGCGGCGTCAATCCGTCACTAAACTGTCACGGCACGACAGCTTTTAGCGGCACGGGCGGCCCGTTTGCCCCGGCCGGACTGTTTGTGATTCCATTTCGACCCGCGACTCACTCGTCGCCGATGTAGAAGACAAATGAAACTGGAGAGTTGTAAATAAACATATCCATTGTTCTGAAGCTTTGGTGAATAGCTATAATTAGCCAGGAGGAGGTGAACCAGAAGCCAGACGAGGCCAATCAATGCTGATCCTTCTGGGCAGTGAGCAGGAGAGGCTTCCTCTAACTCTCCAATCCTTGGTTAATCAGGGAGAGTGCTCATGCCATTTCCAACTAGTAGAGTTGAAACTAATTTGAATATGTGTGTGCATGTGTGTGTGTGTGTGTGTGTGTGCTGTGTGCATTTGCAGCCTGGCCTCCTGAAATTTCATGAAATAGGCACAATGTCTTGAAATGCAAATGCGCGCCCCGTGAACGACAACTGAGAAAAATACATTTCCCCACCATGAAAGGATTCTGTGGAGGAGACACAATAGAAACAGGCAGGAGTTTGACATTGAACAAGCCCAGTGGGGAAGTAAAGGTGTGGAGGTTGGGGTGGTGGTGGTGTTTACACCTACCTGCCTTGAACTGTGGCGACCCGGGTTCACGTCCCAGCTCAGACAAAGATGTTTTATACTATGAGTGAAGTTTTACATTTTACGGAAAACCTTACCCTAACCATAACCAAATTGTTTTAGTTGCCTAAACCTAACCCTAACCTGAACCCTAACCAAAGCTGTCAAACATGCTTTAACATAACCTCACTTTTTCACATGACGAACACGAGAAAACTGCATGTCCAATTTGTGCTATTGCCACATAATCATACAATTCGTGTCCACAACACGTATTCTGCTTTTCCGACTTTGTGCTCATTTTTTCATGTGAGTGTTTTTGTGTCTATTTGAGTGTGTGAGTCAGGCAGTATTAGTCACTTCTAAAATGCCCCATGGTCTGGAATTGAACTCTCCCCATATGAGATTTAAAATATGGCCGATCTTTTACTGCATGCTTTTAGCTGCGGTCGTTTAATTTCTTTTGCCTCCATTAAAGATGATCAATACTTTATGGATTGCCATTTTGCTCCATTTCACGAGAGGTTCCCGCACATGAGGACATTTGGAACGCAGTCATCGCTGGGTGAATGTGTGCGTATCCCAAAATGAACGCGTTTAAACCATTTGCACATTCATCAGCAGCTCCGATTTTATTTCCAGAAAGGCCCACAGGCCCACGGTCACAGTTTGCCTCCCCACGGTTGCTGACAGACTGTGTTTTAAATGTTTCATAATGCGAATTACAGGGATTTTTGAATAACAGGGATATTATTTATAGGGCTAAGACGGAGATCAGTCCATATTGAAAGCCGCAGTGTGTACAGGTCTGGCTTTAAGCAGTGCCACTGGCACACAAGTATGACTCTTGATCTCAGCGTCAGCCCCAAGCTTAGTCTTAAGTAATATCTTTACTCCAAGATATGTTGCGATTCGTGGAATGCCGCTAAGCCCCTTTTTTTTCCCCAGCCTTTACAAAACAAACACATCTGCAAGTCTGGAGCTGAGACTGTGATCGGTCGAAAGGGCGCGCTCACATAAGAATATCCTCTTTCAGTGTCAAACACCATTACCGAAAATCCTCATTTGGTTGCGGCGTGCTTGATGCTTCCCAGAAGAAAGCGAGGCGGTAATGAAAAAAAAAAAGGGCTTCACCGAGTGATCGTGGAAAACGATATCTGCACGCCGCCGCTGAAAGTAAATCGACTGCCAGGCAGAAATCTGTTTGAACTTGGAATAAGCCAAGAGACAAAAGCTGCAGAGATCAAGCATATAAATCAAAGTTGCGGCACTTCAAACATCCGCCTGCACGGACAAGTGAATCATAAACGGTGGCACTTAATGACTTGCTTTGCTCACATTTGATATTTGGCTGCTGTTGTGTTTTTTTTTTTTTTTGGCAAAGAGACAAAAACCCTATCGATCTTCAGTATGTGACAATACCATCCTCTCATCTCTCTGCTCCGAGGATAGGAATCATATTTTATTCATGCTGGGCTGTGAATATAAAATGCATTCTTATGTAGTTAAAAATGATATTCAGGAGATCACGGGTCACTGTTGCATCAGAGCCTCTTGCTGTGCCTTGTTCAATATATCACCCCATCATCGTTTCTCCAAATGCTAAATTTAGCCCAGAGCTCAAAGGTTTCTCTAGGCATCCGCCATTGAGAGGAATAAGGAGGCTTTTTTTTTTCTTTTTTTTTGTCGATAGAGAGCTTGTCACAAAGCATCATCAAAGGATGTGCACTTCCTTCTGTGACTTTGAAATCTCTCCAGGTCTTATTAGCGGGGCATGAGCAGATAAGACTCCATAGTGTCTTCTCTGGCAATTCTTCTCAACTACAGCTCCCTGAAAAACTTAACAGCTTTTTTTGACTTTCAAATGACTCTGCTGTGCTGCTCTTCTCTCACCCTCTCTCTTCCCACTTTGGAAACCTTGCCAGCGAGTGCGAGAAAGCGAAAGAGAGATACGTAAGGGAACACTCGCGACAGTTATAAATCAAAGTTAAGCCCCGGGTGGTGAATGGTAATCACGTCGAAACAAAGCGGGGGTCAGACGTCGGTGGGTACGGTGACACCGGATCGATAGGGCGCCTCCTCGTTATCGGCCTTTAGAGAGACAAGAGAGAAAGAAGATAAGGAAACGGTGGCAGGGAGACACAGCGGCAAAGAAGAAGAAAAGGGGAGAAGAGTGAAAGCGTGGAATTAAAGCTGAGTAGACGGGAGGAGGAGAGAGCAGTGCAGTGCAGGAGACCGAACAGTTGCCCAGAGAGAGAGAGGGAGAGAGAGAGAAAGAGAGAGAGAGAGAGAGTGGGAGAGCAGTGAGTTCAGACCTCAGTTTCCTGACAACGGTAATTACTTCCCTGGCTTAACTCATGGCCTGAATCTCCTTCACAGCCAACTAATACTCACCACTTGGGTACGGTACTGTATGTTCCTGCGATGGCAGATTGCCTGTAAAGAGTTTGCGCTTTACTCTTCCTCGATCCTGGGGCTAACCGGGGGAGTTGGGGGGTGGGTGGGGTGGAGGGGGGGGCACACTTCTTAAAGACGACCGGACAGCAAATTTAATCCCCAGAGGGTGAGAGAAGCTTAGGATGAAACTGCCATATCTCACCCTCCAATGAGAGAGGATTTTGAGCCCGTGTGGCCCCCGGTGTCTTCTCGGCCAATCGCGGCCCCGAGGCGGAGGATCAAATTCACACGGGAGAGAGAGAGAGAGAGCAGCCGTGGGGAAACGGTGCACGATAACGGGCACAGTGTGAAAGAGTGGCTCTTCGCGGGCCTTTATGGGGTTTTTTATGTGTTATTTAGATACTTCTTTGGCCTTCTCATGATGAAAATGGATCATGATCAAGATGAAATGGAATGTGTAGTTTGGTTTGAATGGTAATGGCTAGATGAATGGGAGTTATGGACAAGTGCAACACAGATGTCTCATTTAAAATAAATAAATAAATCTTTTTATGAAATCATGACCTAAATATCTTTCTGAAGCTGTTTTAATATGACTTTTTACTGTGCCATCTTATCATATTGTGCACATTTTGTGCTCACTTGAGTCGATGTTGAACTTGGCCACTTACATTAAATCCTTGCTGGGCATGGATGCGTAATGACTTTCATCTGTTATGCATTAGCAGTGGCTAGGTTTTGCTGATGCTTGCGAGACAATTGCCAATGAACTAAATCAGATATCCCTGTTTCACTGGGTTCTTAGAAGGCTCTGAGGCCAAATGGCCATCTCAATATCCTGTGAAAAAAAAATCAGTAACAGAAATGATCTTTTCCTTGGTCCCTGCACTGCCTGCAGTCCCTGAATCTACCCCGCTCATTTGCACCAACAAGTCATGCAAGTTGTAAACACAAATGGTATAAGGTCAGCTGAGCTTGTTGAGCTGTGGTAGACAAACAAGCTGTTTCAAGCAGTAATAACATTGCACTACTGTGATTCCACATGCCACCACATGCATCATAGCAAAACAAACTGTGTAGCACATACAGTATGTTCCCTTGGATCATAATCCTTTGTTTGTATCCTTTGTTGGCATCCTTTGGGTTTTAAAGTGTAGAACCCCCTCAGCGCACACACACACACACACACACACACACACACCCACACACAGTACTTAGAGCAGCAGGAGCCCTCGTCAACTCCAGGGTGAGCTTCAGCTGTACATCTTCTGTTTGCTCTCAGCGCCCTCTAGTGTCCACAGCACAGCACAGCAAGCATTACTGAGATACAGTCTAAGGATGTAAAATAATGATTTTATTGATCATTATTGTATATGATCATTGTATATTATTGTATATTGTCCCAATGCCCTGAGTTCTCACCCATGCTGCAACCTACTGCATGCCATGTTGCCTACCTACACTCTCAGAAACAAATGGTATTTGTACCTTTTGTTACTGGGGTTGTACCTTTAAGTGGGGCACTAAAGTCTGGTAAACTTATATATATCATACTTACTGTAAGTCTCAACTCTCTCTCTCAGATCAGACCAGGTTGTTTGTAATACTAATGATAAGATAACAAAAACACAAACAAAGCAAAGTTCATTATAATCATCTTTTGAGGCTACTCTGTTCTTTACGGCTGGACACAGGAGGACTTTGCTCATGTCTGGTGGTATCTGGGTCACTTCCCTGAGTGGAGAGCTGCTATCTCTGTTGATTTCCACCAGTGCAAACTTTAAGGAAGAATATCGTTTCCAGTTTGCACATTTTTCAATGGTTCAATGGTTCCCGTCTTGGAGCAAGACATCCTGTGTTGTGCAGAGACAAGTGAAATGTCTTTCAACCTGCAGAAAGAAGAAATCTTTTTTTCTGAAGATTGAAAAGCTTGAAATGTCTGAGAACAGAGGTAAAAAAAAAAAAAAATGTCTTAAAAATCATCTTAGCTTGACATACTGTACTTTGCAGTGCTGTCTTGCCATAGTTAGGGAAAGTGGATGACCCAGTGCAGCAGGTAGGCTTTGGGTTGAAGATGAACACCGGAGGCCTTATTAGTAGGCAGATGACCCAGTTTGCACTGGCCTCAATAGACCTTCCACCTGTTTCCACTCACACAACCTCTCTATCCACCGCTGTCCCCTCCTTTTTTCTGTTTGTCTATTCGATACTTTCTTTCTTTTCCTCCCACTCGCCTCTCTGTCTCTCCATAGCTGTCCCAGAAACCCACAGACAGTGATGGGTAGCTGTGCATACTTCACACAGTAATGTCGAAGGTACACTTTACAGCTAACTGTCAAACTCTTACTTCTCAGCTCCCATGCTACAGGTGGGAGTCAGTGTATGTGTGCTGGGTTTGGAAACCTTCAGTGGATGCCAGTTTGCCGCTATATTTCCAGCCGTACCGGGCCAAACTCGTACAGTTCAGCTCCATTTAGAGGAAAATTAGTAGTTTCGTTCTGCCTCTGCCAGGTCAAGTTAGGTAACCGTTTGCCCTTTATTCTTTAATGTTCACACCAGGCATGTTTGGATTGGCTTGTTTGAACTCTGGAGCGTTTACTTATTTAGTTTGATTTGTTTGATCGGGTAAGATGATGGCATTTGAACTCGGGTGACACCAAATAACCGCACTGAGATGCCTGAAAATGCAGGTCTCTTCTGAGTGAACTGCAGTGCAGTTTGTTAGGAGTGAGAACATAATCTGAACCAAATATAGAAAACGACCCCAAAATGACTGGTTTTATGGGTATAAGGAGAAGGAGAAGGAGGTTTGTCATCTGATAGCCAGCAGTTCCTTAGGCTTGGAAAGACTAACATAACAAAACGAACCAAGGGCAAACCACAGTCTGGACTGATGCTCATATTCAGCTATTTTTTCAGGTGTTCTTAAGTGGTATGAACACCAGAGAAGGTCAAATACAGCAAAGGGATTGGAATCAGATTTGTTTTGACTCCCCGCTGCCAAAATCTCTAACCTCAAGTGATAACAAGTTACCGAAACTCCATCCAATAAACGAGCTACTTGTAAGTCCATGTGGCTTTTGTTTACAAGCCCTGGTTCACTTATAATTTGGCAGTGTGAACCTAAACGAACCCAACACAAAAGTGCAACAAAGTAACATTTTCCACTATGCTTCAGACCAAAGAAAACAAACTGTAGGTGTGATCGCACCTTAAATGCTTGTAGTGCCAACACATATTGACCCATGTAAATCCTATTCACACTGACCACTCTGGCAGACTGTAGCTCTGCACAGTTCCTGTAACTGAAGTGAGCAGAGGAAGCAAGAGGCCAGAACACTGAAGCCCACAGTCCAGCTTGGTGTGGCAGTGCAAAACAGCTTCAATATGTCTCCTGCCAGGGAAGTGTTACCACCAGAAGGTGTTATTTACCATGCAGCTGGGCACTGCAGCCCACGCAGGGCCAACTCTGCAGATGTGTTCTGCAAAACACTGCCAGTCATTCAATACCCTGCCATTGTGATAATATGGGACATGGGGAGAGGTGTGATTATCGCACACTGAGGGCATAGCGTGCCTGCAAGACCGAGGCTTTCAGAAGAATGACGCTCACACCAAGGGAGAGATCCTATTACTGCATTTTTTGTAATCAAAATTGCCTGGATATTGAATACTACTGTAGCTGCTTCCATTGTTTGGATGCATGGGAGAACCTACAATACTCACACAAGGAATAAAACATGTAAAAAAGCTCAGAATCAATTCTAATTAACGTAATTAATAAAACTTGAGTGACTGATTGATGGGATTTATTTTGAGATTTAGAAATGCATGAAACATACAGACATTGTGTAGTGGTTCAGTCCACACATGCCTCTGCTGGCTAATGGAAAAATCCCATCACCACAATATTGTCCTCAGTATTTTTCCTATGTTTTCCAATGCCTTCATCCTGTGTTAGTTAAGCTTCAATAACAATACACTAGAGACAGTGTATTTTTACCACTCACCTTAAAACATGATTGAAATTGCAGTCATAAACAATCTGTATTAGACCATGTTGCATTCATTCATTATTCTTTTTTTTTTTTCAAAATTATGAATAATTTTGTAATGATAAATAATCAACAGCACTTTCTGCAACTCAATTCCCCTGAAATGTCATCACTCGGCGTTCTGCAAAATTGCACATGAGAACAAAACGGTCATGTGCCTCCTGGCTGACTAAACTTATCTCTGTAATTTGGACTGATTTTAGGAATGTGCCACTGATAGCAATGTGCTTCCACTATCCTAGTTTTACTGACCTAGTTTAGACAGCTGTGGGAGTCAGTGTGTAAAAGGCAATTCTGCTCAATTTAATAATTCATACATACTATCTGCATCATTTAGCTCAGCCCAGTGTATATTTCTCAACACTAAACAAGCTACCAGAAAATCAAGACTCTAATCTGATTGCTAAAGGACAATACATAGGAATCTGATTTTATGAATTCATGGAATGTTTGCTTTAACTTTTACAGCTATTAATACTATTAATTCTTAATTACAATGTGTGTCATGGGAGACAGTAATGAATGTTCAATAATACAGAGTGAACTGCCTTAAAGCATAGGAATATTAAATACTGAAATTCAGTTGTATTCCTCATTAAAGAGCCTCAAAACACCAGCTGTATCCTGATGCAAAGAACCTTCATACTTAGCATTCTAGTGGCATTTACAATCAATACAATTGACTTCACTATAAAATCAATAATAACAGCAATAATATTTATGAGCACATTGACAAGGGCTGAAGTAAAGAACCATATTTGGATGCCGAGGCATCTACAGAAATGACATACTCATAATGATGGAACTGAGAATGAAAGACAGATGGATGAACTCAGATACAGCTGCTGATTTGGAGTCACTCATACAAACTAATCTGGGGTCAATTCTCCTACTAATGGTGAGGATAGGGGAGGGGGTGAGGTAACCGATCATTAGCCGACACCCCGGGATAACTTCACTTTTGTTGAATGATCCATAGAAGTATTATATTATATGTATGTGGTACAACTTCTTACTTGAATGATTGATGTGGTGATTCCAAAGTTTCTGACTCTTTGCCTTATCTTACCCAGTATAAGTTATATGAGGATAGGGTAAGGCTGGTGTTTTTTAATGCCGGCCTTATCCTTTAAGGAAAAAAGGCTTTAATTATTGAATCTGAAAGAACAGCTCATTATTGTTTATATTGGTAATTGTTTGCCTTATGATAATCAACAGACTGGAGGTCACAGCCTACCCACTTTATTTTCACTACATCACTGACTGTAACACCAGTCGTCCCCTAGAGGGCAGCCTCTACTCAAATCAGCCCTCATCCCCATTCTCCCGACAACCAAACAGAGGCAGCCTCACCCCGCTGCCCTAGGACATCATTACACACTCAATAAAGCAATAGTCAGTCATTTTCTTTGCCTAATTGATCCCACTGCTGCCCAACAATGCGTGGTGTGACATTTTTCATTGCAGCAACGGCGGTGGTGGCGGCGGCAGCAGCAGCAGCGCCTCAGAGAAAGACATGCTATTTGCAATAATCCTGCTGTTGTGTTCCTGCCCTGACCGGCCATCTGTGGCCAGCATGGAGTACACTTGTTGGTCAACGGTCGAGGTCAGGGGCTCAGCGGTGCGCCCTCCTCGCAGCCGTCTGCCCGGCTGTAATCACACTGCCCCGGTCGTTACCGGGGCTTGTGAAACACTCGTCTGGGAGACAAGGACACACCATTCTGTTGCCCAATCCCACACTGTTTGGGAACAGATATGGAAATTGACAAAATCGTAAACAAACACAGGAGAGGCCTGATAAGATAGTGTTTATGTTTACTATGCAAGGAGAGCACAGTCTCTCTCTCTCTCTCTCTCTCTCTCTCTCTCACACACACACACACACTCACAGTCACTCAAACACACACACACACACGCACAAAATGTCTTGACATAATTGTGACATTAATGAATGCATCCAATTGTAAAACACTTAAAACCACTCAACCAATCAACAGTCTTTTGAGTCATTTATTAAAAACAAGAATATCTGCGGTAAATGTGCAGGAATATTCATGATCCATCAAAGAGGAGGCCCACTATGAGTAATAAACAAACCTATATGACTGTTTAAGATGCAAAAATTCAGTAGAGACAGGTGCAAATGCATTAGAAACACACAAAAACACACAAAATCTCCTTTAATTTGACAAACTGATAACGTGTAAAATGGCGTGCAGGCAAGCCGACATCTGCTTTTTTTTCTCCTTTTCACAAATCGGCGAGAGAGACAAGTTATCGTGGCGTTGTGTGTGTTCCTCCGCTCTCCCTCTCAGCCAGCCACTCCTTTGCGCTGTCAGCATGGCAGGGTGGAGCCGAGCCGAGCTGCACATGTTTTAAGCATGCTACGAGGCTCCGCTCCCTCCCCGTCTGCCTCTCCTTCCTCTTCACTCTTAATGTGCACCGGGGCTGGACTGAGAAAAGAAAAGAGGAGGAGGGACCCGCCGTGCGTTTACCAATCGCGAGAGTTTCCCCGCCCTCTCTCCATTTCCCTCTCTCTCGCTCCCTCCCCTTTTTGCACCCTCCCTCTGTCTCTAAGCACGCCAACCAAAGAGAGAAAAAAAAAAAAAAAAAAAAAAAGTGCAGGGAAAAAAGTGATAAGCAGCTTCTGGGTTTTGCTTTCAAGCGCACTCCTGCTGAATCGGTATGAGTGTGCGTGTGTGTGTGTGTGCGGGGCGTTCACTCTCTCTCCTGCCACAGTAGCAACACATTACAGCAGCGTCGGCCCCCGAACAAAAGGCTAAACGCAGCAGAGCCACAGGAGGGGGAACTCAGGGATAAGAAGCAGGCCGAGCGGCCCAGCGTGACTGCACTTCTCAGGGAGGAACTCAACCTGCCGTTTAGCCCTCCTGGCCCCCGGAGCGGAGACGGGACGGGACACTACACCGGCCCCAGCTGCCTGCCTGTCTGTCTCTCTGTCTGTCTCAGCTGGGGAACACACCCTGTTGCTGACAGCCTCTCTTTCACTTTTTCTTTCATCCACACCCCTCCACCTCTGCCTGTCATCCTGCACCTGTCCCTGTCCACCTGCGCCTCACTCTCTCTTCGTCTCCATCGTCTTCCGAGATGTCGGACGACGACTGCCGCTCGCCCATCGGCCTGGACTGCTGCAGCTGCTGCCTGGACCTGGCCAACGGCTGCGACGACTCCATGTCGGGCGGCCCGGGCCGGGGCCACGGGTCGGGCCTCGGCGCCGGGGGCCCGCCGGCGAGCCCCACCAGCCCCAGCGTCAGCCATTTCCGCCAGCTCCGCGACCAGCTGATGTACCAGAACCTGAACACGGACAAGCTGAACAACATCATGAGGCAGGACTCCCTGGACTCGGTGGTGAGGGACCCCTGCTTCCTGCTCAACGAGGGCATCTGCAACAGCAACATCGACCAGACCATGCTGTCCATCCTGCTCTTCTTTCACAGGTACGGCTATGCTGCTTGCTGGTCTGATACGGGGCGGGGTTCAGTTCACTGTGTCCAACTCTATTAGGCTGCTAATGACTGCTCTCTCATTAGTAAATGAAGTGGTGTTTGTATTTTGTACTGGTTCAATTGAAAGTTAATTGACTTCCAGCTCTCTTTGGGCCATTCAACACCCACTTTCTGACTTCTGGGTCTGCAAGTATCAAGAGTGCTGGTTAAGGAACAGGTTTACCTTTTAGTTTCAGTGAATCAGATGGTTAAAGGGGATTGGGTCAGTTGTCCATAGTCAGCACTTCTACTTTAAGAAGACTGACACACTCATGGATTAAGTATAGGCTTAGATTTGAGAGTTCATTATGACTGTGTTCAAGAAACTAGTTGAAGTTCAGGCTTTGGAAAAGTGCCTCATTGTTAGGATGTAATTACTAGGTAAATACAATGAGCTCCACAAGAAATTGCAGGGCAATATATTGAGATTTAAGTGCAGATTATCAAATTGACTTTGGGTGTATTTTCATCCAAGTCTGAAAGTCTGATTCCCTAAAACAAAGCTGGCAGTCTGTGTTTTAATCTCATAGTTGTGTCATTTCACATCCAAAGTAATAGAAATATGGAGCCAAAACATCAAACAATGTTAAAATACTTACGGCACTCATAGTATCTTGGTACATCTACATCTTCCATGTCCACATATTGCTCATATTATATCTGATATATTACATTAAATGACATTGACAGTGACTTCCTTCCAACTTTCTTAGCTTTCATGACCTCATGCGCATACATTTGCATACACTGTGTGTATCATTTCCCACGATTGATGCTGTGTCATTTAAAGCCAAGTGTTAATGTTTCTGAGGGTTTTTCTTTCGCTTTGAGAAAAATATGTTTGCTTTCAACAACTGTGCACAGATTCAGCTGCAAAATAGGACTGACCATCGAACTAAAGAGAACTTTACTTCAAAACAACAAAAGTTTGCATGGAGCAAAAAACACAAAAAAACAAAAAAAAAACAGCTAACCTATAAAGTCCGCCTAACAAACATGAGGTTATTCTAAAACACCAGTTTGTTGTCATATTGGTTCAATTAAAATTATTTTTTATTGCTAGAGGTCAATTAAAACTGGCCTCACGCCTTCCCTGTTCCTGCCAAATAGTGTTTATAAAGATGTTTGTTTGGCAGCTCGCTGACATATGTTTGTGAGGATTAGGATGTCCTGCTACATAGTTACTGCCAGTTGGCTAGTTTGTTTGGCAGGTTCTTTTTTCGATGACTTCAGCCTCAAATGAACAGTTACCGTCTTTTCAGTCAGCCTTGACCGTCGCTGAACTCCTGAACCCCAGCCAGCAGTTACTGTACAATGCTCACTTTGAGAAGCAATAATTACATATGGTCCGTCTAGTTATCGGAGCAGTAAAATGTGGAGAAACGGCAATAGGCGCTACCCCAGACAACGCAACCCTGTTATCATCTTAAAGGCCACCTTTGAATGTTGTATACTCGGAAGTCGCCGGCGTTCCTGCCAGTTAAGTGGAGATATGGGTTAAAGGTTCACGACATACATGTCGGACGTGTGTCACATGATAACGTAAACCCGATCGTTGGGTAATAAAAGAGGGTTTTTCCATTTCTGGTTTCGCTGGTGTAAGGAAGGCATCGTGATATCATCCTTCACCTTCCCCCCAGCTCTTATCCTTCTGAATCCCGTCTAAGGACTGTTACCTTGAAGTCCCTGCGCATTCAAACCCACACACCGGCTTTTCCACCCTATTGACTCCCAACGATGCTTTTGTTTACCTTTATTTTCCCCGTATTCCCAACCCTGCGTATTCATAACATCCAACAAGCAAGTTCTTGTTCCATCAACATTTCATGGTCAAGTGGAAAGAAACAATCTGAGGAAAATGATCTGTATCTTAGATGGAGCTGGTTGCCATGCACTCCCAGGCAAACAGTTGGATAAAATACTTATGTGGAACTTTAAATCACATAACTCAGGCAAAAACAGTCAGACAAAATATCTGCAGTCAAGCCTATCCTGATAAAAATGTACCTGGAATGGACATTAGGTACATGTTATCACAGATTCAGTTATTTGCAGTTCAGTAAAAACGATAACCTACTGTATCTTAATGTTCTCTGGCCAGAAAGCTTATCGATATTTTTTATCAAACGTCTCCACCAGCCAAGCTTCCACAGAATATCCAAACATCCAAGTTAAACTTTAACATGCTTTATCGTGAGGAGGCCTCCTCGCTACATAGCTATGGCTGTTTAGGCCTATTTTTATCACTTAGAGATGATAACTAGATGCTGCATGAGTACATTCAGCACAATAAGGCAATAAAACCATCTACTGTATACTGTAAAACAACTGAGCAGGCTTATGGCAGCAATGATTAGACTTCAGCTGTGATTAACTGATTTCATGCTTTTTGGCTGTGAAAACTTATCAAGTTGTGCAGCCTGTAGGAAAAAATAACACTTATTTTATATTAATTATTTTTTAGTTTTTAGACATACAGCAGGATTAGCTTCTGGCTGGGTAATGCTTCACATGTAGGCTATTTAGTGACTTTCCATAGTATTTTTTCCATCTGTACTTACATAACGGCTCACTTAATGCTCATTAATTTGACAACACTTGCACCGGCGATATTCTTGCTGTGGAGCTCCATGATTTGCTGAGGGAACACTCTGTACTTGATTTATTTATGATAGGCAGGGTGTGTCGGTGTGATAGGATGTAGAACAACGGGTCAAGAAACTTTGGCCCGTGCGCTGCAGCTCAGGCTTTAGCTGGTCCTCCCTTCTGACACGGAGAGCTAATGAACTCCATGAACAAATAATGCTTTTCCAACTGACCGGGTTTTATTTCTGTGCGGCTCTTCTGATGTGTCCCGGGACTATACGATACGGTCGGACGAATTACTATTCGCCGCATTCAGTATTTATGGTATTTGAATAATGCAAAGCGAGGAGAGCTTGGTTAAAGTGTTGTACAAGTGGTTTGTTGTTCTACAATCCAGACTTGCTCATGCACTAATGTCACAGCTATGGTTTTGCAGCTTCATACATTCCTTCAGGCCCTGATGCCTCAATCAATTAGCCAAGGGGACATTAGACTTTCATAGGGTGGCCCAACCTTATATTGGAAAGCATCAATATCAATGAAAATATCAATTGTACATCATAAAAAAATGATTTAATATTGATATCTTGATGTCTTTATTTAGTTATGAGAGAAATCAGGACACTAATGTACAGTGGAGATGATTAAATTACACACAGAGCACTGCTGTACCGCCAGGAGAGAATCAGGTTATACGTGCCAGCATTTTGACATTTCTGGCTGAGAGGCGTTGTGTTCACCCTTGTCATTGCCCAGTGTGACCCTGCATCTGTCTGTGCCAGCTCGACTGTTTGCCTGACAAACAGAGTGTTTTAGCCAGAACAGTTTGTCCCTGCACCTCCCCTTCTCAAGAGGGAATCACGGACGCGGATCATGTGGCTTCCGTTGGAAAGGCTTTCTCGCAGGATTAAAACATCGATTTCGAACGTGGACTCTGATAGTGCTTGCACGTGCGCGAGTACATGCGCTCGATGCACGCACACACACACACACACAAACACACACATACCTTTGCACATACGTACACACAAAGTTTTAATCCTGTCAGCTGAAGCAAGAAAGCTGCCCTATTGAACTGAGGCATGCAGAAGTTCATACATTTTTCAAATACTTTGCGTCAGGAGGGCCAAGATTTCGGATGAAAGCCTGGCTGAGGTTTATGCAGTGACCTCACCCTGGGTGGCCAATCCACAAAGCAGCCATCTTTCCCATTTACCATTTGTTAACAGAATGAAATGTTCAGTACAGCCTGGAGAAGCATACCAGGACATCTCTTGGACTTGTTGAGTATCTGTGTGAGGCAGCGGCAGTGGCGGCGGCCAGCAAACTTGTTACGTAAAATGCTTCAAGGGGTCACAGCGGCGTGCTGAGTGGAGAATTTCAGCTCTTAAGTCTTGTTTTGGCGTTTGAGGGAGAGCCAGAGAGCCTTGAGGGGGGGAAATGATCTGTGATTTCCACTGGATAAAAAAACGGAGGAAATGGGCTGAGTACACTTTGAGGCTTAGAGAAAGAGAGCCGCGCTTGGCTGGAATGAGAGAGATACTCTTCCACACCTTCACCCCAGGCAGGCAGGCAGTGCTTAGCAGCCACTAAACACCATCACAGGCCGGGGTGGAGAGTGGGGTGAAGAGCCTGCAGAGATGACACAAACATGTATCGCAGGGCTTCGGGCCTGCGACCTGCGACCAGTCAGTAAGCGGTTGAAGCACAAAAGGGAAAGAACTTCAAAACCAGTGGAGGCAGAAGGAGTATCACAAAATGTGGAAGGCTTCATTTCTCTGCAGTGTCCTCTAATGCGACCACAGGACAGAGCTGAAGAGGGGCCTAAAGGGCATGCTGGGTGCACAGCATCTTTCTCAGCTACTGGATATACTGGATGTGTCAGAAATGCACAAAAGAGGTGCTAACTAGTAAATCTTCAAAGAGACAAAATGCAAGATGCTCTCAAAATGTAGTTTCATTGTATCTGTAAGTAACGCAAAGATGGGGCGACTTTCATTCTCCTGGCTATAACCTATAGCCGCAAAAAAGAGGAAGAAAGAGAGAAGTTGCACGGCGGGATGTAAGGATGATATCACTTTCATTTCTTCTTTTGTTTCGACACAAAGGGGGGAAGAAGTTTCCGACCTGGTCGAGACAGACATTCTGAGGTTTTTTAGGGTCAAGCAACAGGGCCTGTACGTCAATAAGGCACTAAGACCACCAGAGGAGAGGATTGGAAGCAGACTCCGAGGTGCTGCTTTGCAAGATTAGATGCACAAGAAGGATTTTGAGCTTCAACCTCTGACCTGCTTTGATTTTCTGGCTTGAGATGATTACGCATCGCCTTGTGATACGTGCAACTTCTGCCTCGTTACGGCCGGAAAAGTTCCTCACTTTGCGCTAAAATGACAACTTGGCCGTTTGGCTTTGGTCCAGCTGACTACTGAACATGACCTGGCTCTCCCACAGCGGAGTGCAGACAGGATCCAGATGTGTCAGCGGCCCCCACTGGGGTTTAAAGGCCCAATCTGTAATCCTAATGTCAACAAAATGCCCCACCACAAAAAGTCCAAGAGTGAAGGCCTATTTTTAGTGATGCACTGTGGAAGTAATGGAAAGCTTATTTTCCATCTGCGAGTCTGCCAAAAGTTCATACATACATACATATAAAACCATCCTTGACATTACCAAAAACCATGAATGATAGTGGATAATAACACTGCTCAACAACACCACAGAATAAGAAATAGGAATCCACTTCCTGGACATGGCTATACTAAAGTGTCGAGTACAGTTCATTTACATGCTCGTCAGACCTGAAAACAGGAATGCTCCTATCAGGCAGAGTAGCAGTGGCTGGATAGAGGGAGAGTCCAGGCTGCACACTCTTTGAAGGCATAAGATTTGCATAGATGACTCCGGTTACAAAGGTGATACATGTGAACTCAGTGGCACCTTGTTGCATTCCTGTCTCTAGACATCTAGACTCTCTAGACTAACCCTAACCCTAACCCTAACCCTAACATTTTGCATATAAAGAGCACAATTTAGGACTGTTAGTCAGTCTGCGTGCATTAAAAATCTTTCAAGGTTATCTGTCCTCAGATCAGCACTCCTTTCTTTTTAATGTTTTTATGGAAGAATGGGAGCGAGAGAGGATAACTGAGCCGAATTTGAACTGAGTTTCAAATTCCCAACGCCTCCCACTGCTACAAAGAAATTCCTCAGAGAAAACACTGTTAGAAAGTAAAATAAGGTAAAGTATAGGGAGAGACTATGTGGATACGACACACTACAGTATGGGGGAGGCCTAACATGCTGAGTTCACAGAGTTTTTATACCATTCTGCTCATTGCTCTCCTTGTTTCTCTCCGTTTTGCCACATGAAAGGCTCATACATGTCAAAAACAGCCTTGTTGACGACAGAACCTGCATCCAATTACAATGTTCTGTTTCTTTTTCGGGACTCAGATGTTGTTTTCTTGTTCATAATGAAACTAAACGCAGTGTGGCTTGGTGTCCCCTCTAAAAAAAAAAAAAAAAGAAAGAAAGAAAAAAAGAAAGAAAAACAAGGGTCCCACAGATGTTTTAAGCAGAGTTACATAACTTCATGGGTTGCAGGTGACATGGGAGACGGATGTAAACAAAAGTCGGGGATTAGCGGAGAGAAGACGAAGGGAAGGAAGTCGGCGAGGAGGAACAGAAGCCGGGGGGGTGGGGGGAAAATCCCGAACAAACAAAAGCGGCGACGGCAAGGTCCGGGCAATGTCACGGAAGAGGGAGAGAGAGAGAGAGTGAGAGAGACAGACAAACAACCAGAGAGGGGGCCAGGATGAAGACAAAACATAGACAGAGCTGCTAAAAATACAGTGAAGTGGAGACTTGGAGGACTTCTAAGATATATAGGTTGCCTGATATCAGACAGAATTGTCAACTCGTTACACTCCATTTCCATCTTCAGTCCGACATTGCCTCCACTCTAACCGATTTCCGTGGGGGAGGGGGGTTGGATTTTCCCTAACCAATCACTAGAGACCAACGTATCCGCCTGAATCTAACGTCATTTTAAGTCGACACTGAGTACGATGTCGGGCGATATTGAGAAGACATGCCGTCTATGCCGTCTAAGCAGCGTCTATCTTGTCTATAGCGGTCACCATTGTTGTTATTACTCCTCCTTGGTTCCGGGGCACAGCTTGACAGCGGCGTTAATCCTGCCCGTGGCGCTGATTGGCTAATCCTTAGTCCCCCCCGGCGCTCATTGGACCGATCATTTTTCAACCGAGAAACCGCTGTTTCATTTCACGATGCCAGACCAGAATCAGTCAACTCGGTGGAGTGGGCGGATTCAAAGGTCTGGACCCAGGCAAATATATAGGTAGAGTGCTAGAGATAGAGAGAGCTTTGTAGTAAAAGTTACGACTTAGGAAGTCATTGTTTTCCCACTTTGGGCCGGAGGAAGTGCGAAGCCATGAAATGTGTTTGTTTTATGGCTGTTTTTTACAGGTTTCCTCAATAACTTTTAGACCAATTCTGCGTTCAAAAAGAGAGACGCTCAGGGAAAGCGAGTTTGATTTACAATATCAAGACACCATTAGACTTTCTAGCACATGTAGGTCTAATGAGTGTTGTGTTTCTGTATTTTAGGAGTGTCTGCACCACAGATTAGCCCCGTACTAGATGGTATCACTCAGGGACCGATATATAGAGGGGGGTACAATAATGGCTTTTTAATGGACCTCTTGAGTTACTGCCTTGTTGTGGCTGGGTGAATAGGCTGCTCTTGGTGCTGTGCCAGAAGATGCCTGGAACCACTGGTAAATGGTGTGTGTGTGTGTGTGTGTGTGTGTGTGTGTGTGTAGCGTGTGTGTGAGCCTTCTTTGGGCACTTGCTCTACTGGGTGCACCAGGCACTGTCTGTAAAGTGGTAATCAAGTCGTTGTTGCTCTTTGTGGGGAAGGCACGCAATGAATCACACACACATTTATAGCCCCACCCCCCAACACACACACACACACAGACAAAATAGCTCATTGAAAATGCCATCATCATCATCATCAAGTGCAGCAGACAGACAACAGTGTGTGTGTGTTAGGTTCACAGATCCACCCAGTTGGCAGGCACACACCCTGCACAAAGCTAACCACCTGTGTACAACCGCTTTAATGGTACCAACACTGCTGTGGTTACACATTCAATTACCATTGGGAACATAGTTAAAAAAAAAAAAGGGTGCGCTATGCCGCAAAATTAGATAAACATACCTTTATATGGACATGCTGAAAGATGCTTTGCATGTCTGTGCGATGACGGGTGATGCATATCAGGTCAGGCTAATATTATCTCTACTGTCATTTTGTCTGTACACTTGATCCCTGCAAAAAAACAACAAAAAAACAGTTGAATTTAAGGGTGTTTCTCTCTGAATGTCAAAAAAAAAAAAATGAACCGACCCAGTCCAACACTCCCATTGGGGGTATTCTATAAAACTCTCACTTACTGAGCTGTCAGGTAGCGCCCTGAAACATCTAAAATAAAAAAGGTGGAGTCTAAAATATGATAAGTTGTGCCTGGAGTCTAAAAAGGCTTTTTGATTTGGGGATAAGTCAGAAAGATGAATGCCGTGTTGACCTTGGCACCGATGATTGGCGCCGGTCATTTCAAAGGAAAGCCCGGAGTAATCTTTTAATCAAGCGATTCTGTACTCCTCAGTGACAGATCCAAGGGTCAGGAGTGAGTAATCGGTGTGTGTGTGCCCGCGAGCCTTAAGACACACGCCTTGGACACACACAGACGCAAACGCAAACGCACCGACCCACAACACCGCGCTGCTGTTGACACGTCACCATGGCAGAATCCAGCTGAGCTCTTTTGTCCCGACTGACAGGCAGCACAGATATGTACGAGAGGTGGATTACAAATCGACGAGCAACGCGCCAAAGTTGCCGCCCATGCCAAATTTTCACGATTGGGAAATACTTTGAGGAAAAATTACGACAAGGGATTCATGCCCCAATCTTTGAAAACACACTTGGGACCACCTAATTATGTAAAATGAGCTTAAAATGGAAACAAAAAAAACGATCATTTAAGGTTTTTAAATGTTTTTCACAGCCAACATCTAAATTTGTAGTGTGAACGTTTTACAGTGACTGATGTGGAGCTGCCCCTATGAATGCCACTGACACTAAAATATACTCACTCTTAAGATAACAGATGCTGAAAAGCTCACTCAGTTTCAACTTAATCACAAGTGAAATAGAATCATTTTAAAAATGTTCAAGTAACACAAAAATAGGCATTTTGTAGAACATCAATTTTCAAGGTCAATTTTCCGATTGTGTAACAGGCTATCAAAACTATTTTGTGATCACTGGCATGCTGCGGTGTGTTACATTATAAACCATAAATATCCGAGGACAAGGTTATGGACTGTTTGTGTTGTGGACATGGAGGGAGACTAGTGCAGAATAACGCAGCGGTTTCTGTTGAAAACAATTTGTACCCAAGCCCATAAGGCTCAACTTTGCCACACTTAACATGACTGGGGTAGGAATTCCTGAATCGGATCCATGAAAAATAAAATCAAATAAATAAATAAATAAAAGGACTCCACCCCAGTGCAGACACCTTTTAAAACAGTTTTTGGAAACTGTGAATTGGACAATGTAAAAAAAAATATATATAAGCCCTCTTGACAAATGATTCCACAAATACTTCAAAAGAGGGAGGCAGAACCACCCATCCATTAAAATCCTTTCTTCTCTCACGCTTCATGTTTGTGCCACTCTCTCTGTCCTTCTCCCTTTCATTTGCTCTCCATCTGTCTTTCCCCCCTCTCTCTCTCTCTCTCTCCATCTCTCCATCTCCGTTGTTCTAGTTGGCAGCGGTTGGGCTTATATAAGTCACAGTGAAGGCGGGGGTTGGAGTGGCCATGGCTACTGCCTACTGCCTTATCTGTTTGGACCACGGCTGTGGCGCCTATTTAGATAATAAGACTGCCTGTCAACACTTGCCATCGCACACTTGCACACACGCCATTACGCATACACACACACACACACACCCCAGTACCTGACTACGGGGCTGTTGTTGTGAACTCAGAGGAGTGATGAGTAATAGTAATACAAATAGTCGTTATGTTGTAATTACACTCTTTAAATAGCCATTAGACAGTGATACTGGTTGCGTAACGCTAGACATTGGGCACGGCTTTCTCCTCAGTCTTTTTACAGAACATGACTGCACCAGACAGCACACTAAAACCTCAGACAGACAATGGAAAATGTCTGTATTGTAATGTCTACCGTAGATATCTGTGGTCTACATGCAGGGATGGAAGCTGAGAAAATTGGGCATCACCCTGGTGGGGTTATTAGGCTTCCAATCAGCGTGCCACCCAGGCCGAGCGGTGCAAGCCGCAGGCGAGCGGGCGAGTGAAATTCAAATTCCTGTCTCCATGTGTCCTATTTTCATTAGCATGGGATTCCCACTCATTCGCTTTTTCTACTTGTGCACGAAAGGGGGGAAAGCCTGGTATCCCACCCTGCGAGCGAGGGCCAAGTTAAAGTTTGGCTCGGCAGATCTGGAGTGGAAACTTCACTCCCCCTGCATGAAAAACCTCCTTCTCCAGATCCCTGGGAAGCACGTAATTCTTCTAAAAAATTTTTTATCAGCTTGAAACCTGCCTGTCCTTGAGTGACTCTTTATGGATCCAAACTGAAAGCCAGTTTTCATATCAAAAAAGCGGGGGTGAAATTCCTACGGTAAATCCTGCATTTGTGCCTGGCAGCGCCCCTTAAAAGGACCGGCATCCCCCCAGACTGCAGCTCTGATTCACTCCGATGCTTATTCTGTCTGTTTTTCTGGAAGCCGGTTTCATAATCCCAAGTGCCGCTATCCCAGCAGTGAGTCAGTTTTTTCTTCCCTCTTTAGTCTGCCACACAATGTAGCCAGACAGAGCCTTTGTGGAGTGGGCTTGAGCCAGGCCTATCATTAGCCTATCTCATCCTCCCTGGGCACTATTCACACACAGGTCGGGTACATGCTGTACCCTGAGTGCACGCACGCACACATACACACACACACACACACACACACACAGGGAAGAGAGGAGCGGCACTCAAATGCGCATCGGGACTCATCTTTTGTCGGCTGAATGCACGCAAAACATGCACACCCACTCTCGCGCAAATCCGTGCACGCTCACAGCCTCTCTCACACACACACGCGCACACACACACACACACACACACACACTAGCAGAGTATCTTTACCCCTGCAGGGCACGGAGCTAGCATTCGGCACACTTTAGCTACGGCGTTGCCACAGCTCATTACTGAGAAGTGAAGAGTCGCTGTGAGAAGAAGAAATCATTACTCCTCCCTATTTCTGCATGTCATGAAGTCATGTTTTCCAACACACAGGAAAGGTTGCAGCGACAGAAGGACCAATGACAGGCTTGATTTTATAAGTTGCTGGACGCCTGCAGTTAGGCAACAGAGTGTGTTTTTCTTTCCGAGCCGCACTTCTGTATTCTCTAGTAAACAATTTTGAGCTCCGGAGCTGGATGTGTAATTTAAGTGCCCAAACTTTCCCAAACATGAGTCTGCTGTCATGCAATGGGCAGAGATGGGAAGAGCAGCGTAAAGGAACACAATTCTGGTTGGAGAATATGTTGTGCGTAAACTTCACAAGCAGTGTCAAACTCAGTTAACCACCACACTTTGTTTTGGCCCATTAAACTATTCATTGATGGAAGTACTTGACAGTTAATGTAGCTAAATGTGTAATCACACTTATACTGGAGGCTCCTACATCTGCCTCCCATCATATTATAGACTTAATTTAATCTATTTGTGTGGTGTTTTAACATTAACCACAATAAAACACTTTCTGAAGTGTTTATCTCGTGTTGAAAGAAATGTCACCCCAACAAGACCCAACCCAGGACTGGGAACTTTCACTGCCATCTGTTATTGCATCATCAAAGTGGGCCTTTTCACAATATTGAGAGGAGAAAAAAAAAAAAAAAACCCAGAGTGAG
Source organism: Centroberyx affinis (assembly GCF_046629955.1). NCBI lineage: Eukaryota > Metazoa > Chordata > Actinopteri > Beryciformes > Berycidae > Centroberyx > Centroberyx affinis. The sequence continues at coordinate 50,538 of NW_027280899.1, read as the reverse complement.
ACTTCACAGCTTCTCAAGCTGGGAAAGCGGGTGGAGAACAGTTGGGCAACCTGCTCGAGACTTAGCGCAATGCAATCGTTTCATCAGACGTACTGAAATATGCACTGCAGTGCTGTGTGCACTCGCTGAACTCGCACTTCACCCAAAGTGACACCTCGCCTCATATAGGTGACCCTGTGTGCAGATGTGCTGCTGTCACCGCTCCCAAAGTCGAGGACACAAATGACTCTGTGAAGGCAAAAGTACAACTTGGCAGAGCCTATGTGTAATATAACTGCCACTATAAATTACAGTTTACACTATGTGTGGTTTAAAAAAAAAAAAAGGCAAATGACTGGCAAAACCCCATGTGCTCTTACCATAATCAAACTCTCACTTCACTGTAATGAATATGGTTTCCTGTTTGTTACCGGTGCTTCCAAGTTTCCTAACTCTCATTTGCTGCAAGTCTTCTTGCACTTTGGGAGAGAGCATCTGTGAGAAAGAAGGAAAGGAGGAAAGAAGGAAAGAAGGAAAGAAAGAAAGAAAGAAAGAAAGAAACAGAAAGAGAAATGCAAGGTCACTTCATTCAGTGAGCAGACGCCTCTAAAAGCACCATATTTTTATTCCACGATGGCGATGCAGTGGGTTGGATCCTGTCAACAACACAGTGCTGATTTGTGCTGATTGCGACCGTTTCATTGCGTGTAAGTGCGGCTCTTCAAATGAAGTCGTTTTTTTTTACTGACTGCACCTTCAGAAGAAAGGCGAGGCGTGCCAGACCCAGGTCCAGTTTGGGCCCATTAGCAGGCAGCCACGGTGGAATGAAAAGGTGGATTTGTTCTGCCAAAGCTCTTTTTTTCCCCCTCTCTCTCTCTCTCTCTCTGGATGCCTTTCTGGCAGATGAGAGCAAGTGAGAGAGAAAGGAGAAAAGAGAACGCGCGCGCCAAGTTTCACTGAGTCAGTGATTGTTTCTGGCCATTCCCCAGCAGAGAGAGAGAGAGAGAGAGAGAGAGAGAGAGGGGAAGAGAGAGAGGGAGTAGCACTAACTCAAATGAGCGAGAATAACAAGATGCATCCTGTCCAAGACTTCACTTCTGGCTTTTTTGTCCTTCTGTTTACCAGAAGCAGGCGCACCTTGGGGTGGGGAGGGCCAGTGGTATCTGATGGGGTTATTATGCCATCTTACTGGGCCATAAACAAGAGCCATTAACACCAGCGACATTAAACGACCTCCCTCTGCATTCCTTCCAGTGTGGAGTCATGGAGAGGAATGAGTCACACATCATCATTTTGTTTGCATGCTGCGGTGTTTAAACAGTCCGGGATTAGGGTATAAACAGCTGGACCCTCTGAAACACGTCGATGCTGCTGCTGGAACAAAGTTATGGCGCTGGGATGCGGAGCTCCGGACCTGCCAAGAAAGTCCGGGACACTCGAGGACACAGGAATGCTGAAGAACTCTGTCGCCCCTCCCTTCTTCCATCCATCTCTCCCACCTCGCTCTCTCTCTCTGACTCTGTCTCTCAAAGGCTTGTGCACATATACACTCGCATCCACACACACACACACACACACACACACACACACACGCACGCACGCACAGGGATTCCATACAGGCTTGCCATCCCACGGCTCTGACACAAGGTCTTTCAGGAGGCCTTTCCTCCATACAAAGACCTATTTATCGCCAACCTGAATGCAAGGTGTCATATGAGGGGAAAGTGGAGCAGTGCACCGGACTGGCAGAGAGAGAGGGAGAGAGAGAGAGAAAGAGAGAGAGAGAGAGAGGGGAACTTATATAACGCTGGAGGTCACGGCCCCTTCATTACTCATGGTACCCGTAGGCGGACCGTGTGGAAGTCAGCTGGGGTCAGGAGGTTCTTGCTTCAGTAGTCTTCTTTGCTGTGGATTAGCCCTAGCCACACTGGAAGAACTGACAGTTGACCTCCTCTTCACCTATAAAGTAACAGCTCAGGGTTCAGCGAAGGTCACCCTCAACAAGCCAGAGAAGTGAACTGCGAAGAAAAACCACGCAACTGGATACAACTTAAGCCTCAAATAGTCGTCGTTTTCAATGCAGCCGCACACCGTTCAGTTTAATCCTTTCCTATACGATACTCCACTGTGCAGAAAAGCTATGGCTCGCATCCACAGGAATTCAACAGGAAATCACAGTCATCTGTATGTGCTTCGCTCTCCTCTCTCTCTCTCTCCCTCTCTCCCGCTCCTACACGTTTCCATCTCTCGGCCCCGCACACACACACACACACACACACACTCGCTCGCTCAACCCCGACCCTAATGTTTTTACCGACGCGTCGCCCTCGGGCTTGTTTAGCATAATTTTAAGTGGCGCTCCTCTGTAGGCTGCTCTGCCGTGCCGGGGCGAGGCGCGTGGGAGCAAAACGGCTGAGGCCGCGCGCACACAGAATAAATACTGTGATGAAACTTTGCTTTCTTTTTGAGCGCTGTCATGAACTGTCAGGATTCCCGGGCCAGAATGTAAAGTTGAAACGACTGCCGTAGCTTGTTTGTCGGTGAGGATCAGCGTAGTGCAGCGGAAATAAATTGCACGACCGCACGCAACAAAGACGAATCTAACCTAGCAAGGCCAATTTACAGCAAATTAGAGGATGTAAGTCCAACTTAAGGTGGTATTTATGGCTTAGGTTTTAGCTTCAAAAGCATACTTTGCTACGCACTTTACATCAACGATTATCCGATTACAAAACAGCAGCAAGTCATGAATTTACATTTTGGAATCTCTTGGAATAAACGCAACCTACAATAACATAATTTCCACCACTGCACTTTGATCCCGTGTTAGATTCCACAGAGCAAGCAACACTGTCATCTCTAGCCAATGTGTGCATGAAGGCGAATCCAGCTTGCAGTTTAACATGAGGGTGATGAGGGATCGTTCCGGGTCGGAGCCGCTCGCAGGTGAGTGGGCTGAGACTTCAAACATGAACGATCTCTGTAATGGCTGACTGCTCCCTCTTCAATCCCAGACGCCGACCTGTTCTCACCGCGAGTTACATAACAAACAGACAGACACAACAGTGCGCAGATGTTGGCATAACACAGACAATCCCGCCGTGCGCTTTTTGTCAGCGGAATCGTCCGTCTGAATTCGAGCGAGCACGTTGTTATCTGATTGACGGGGTGTTATGAGCGAGGGCGTATTTCCAGCGTTCTTTTCATGCATGGGACGACTCCCTAGCGCTCGGGAGGAAAAGGATGCTATTGTAGCTCCTATCAATGGGAGATTCAGAGGAACACCCCGATAAAGAACAAGTCCCTAGCTGTTTTTCTACGGCAGCCAGCAAGGGGCGGATAAAAAAAGACTTGTATTCTTGCGCTCTTCAGAGAACCAAGATGCTTCCTCCTATTCATATTGAAATAAGCCTTCCAAGCAGCAGATATCAGATTCAGACATGATAGCGCAAGTCCCGTGAGTGCTGTTTTTGTTTTTTGCAATATTAAGTGGCAACAATATCTGGGTCACCACAGCGAAAACAATGTCTTGAGGGACCTGAGTCTCTCATTTCGCTTCTCAAGTTGCCGTCTTAACTGATTTACATGTGCATGTTATCGAAACAGAGATCATTACATATGTTGCTTTGGAAACATGCAACGTTTTAGGAGATAGTGGGTGGTGGGATATGGGCCTCCTGAAGAGGAATGCCACCCAGCTTTATCAGTTTATCATTCAATATGTATAAAATATAGAGGATAAGGTGTTATCATTTTGTCAACCAAGGACTTAAGTTACCTAGGTTCCATTAATAAGTAGTGCAACTAGTATTATTTTGTGCTATCAATCATTTTCTAAGAGTAGGTGCCATTTAAAAATTTGTTTTGTTGATTTTGGATCAAAACTCTTCACTGCTAAGTCTAAGGCTTAGCATGGCATCTCGATGACATCACAGGTTCATGTCCTGGTTCGCTGGTGTCTGGGAGAGAGTGTTCCAAAAAAGTCTCAGTGCTGTCCTACACCAGAAGAACAGCACACATGAGTTAATAAGCTTGAGAGGTGTCGCAGGTCACCGCCGCCGCCCTGAAGAGCGGCGCGCCGGGCACATGCTGTCATCCAGACACACGGCACATGCAGCAGGACAGATTAAAGACTTACATTCTGTTTATCATCTTAATCCCATGATAAGAGGCTAACAAGTTCTGCCGATCTCAGCGTTATTACCCCCTGCACAATGTCACACCAAACAAGGATGTGTGAAACTGTAAACACAGATGGTGGTTTGGGTTGATCTAGCAATCATATTATATAATTCTCTTTTTAAAAGTTACAATCCACTTCTTAACAGTAGTGCACGTGCCAAATTTCCCATCAGCATCCTGCATATTCTCATGAACTAAAAAAAGAACAACTTTCCGTCTTTTGACTGAAGCTGAAACATGAAAATCACCAAAACTGGAGTTGCAAGGTTTTCACATGACATTAGATTTGTTGCTGATTGAGTAAACATTTAGCAGAAAGTGGATGGTTGTGGTGCGTTTAGTGCTGAAGGCAGGCCTAGTCCTGTAAACAAAACAGATAAATTAAGGTTAACCAAACAAACTTCGCCTTCGTCTTCCCTCTCCCCTCCCTCCCTCCCTCCCTCTCATCTCAAGGTAACCATGTTTTTCGACAGTTTACCTAAAGAACTGGGAGTACAGCCAAAGCCTCCTATCAGAGGAAACACTGCCTAACAACAGCTGTGAAAGCCCTCTCCTCCCTCCCTCCCTCCCTCCCTCCCTCCTTCCCCTCCTCATCTTTTCTCTTCCTCATTTTTGCATTTCCCTGTTTTGGGTGTTCGGTAGCGCTGCGCTCGGTCTCCGGCACAAAGCGAGGGGTTGTCCTCGGGGCTGCGGAACACACAGAGATATCTGGTGAACTGTGCCGTGACGAAAGGCGATACGGCGCGTTCTTGTTGTGGCGATACTTTGTGTGTGGGGGGGGGGGTGGGGGGGTGGATTCTGCATCTCAGTCTCTCTCGCCGTGTTATTCTGCTGTTCATACAAGCAGATAAGCATTGAGAGAAGAGCTTTGAGAATGTGGGGATCCATGCTGCTATGTCTAGCCGTCACCACTAATGGAAAGATTATTATTATTATGATGCAGTCAGCCAATTACGTAATGTCCTTTTAGCTCAACAAGAGGAAATATTGCCTGAAAATGTGGTTAGCTGTATCTCCGCGAAAAGGAAATATGCATATCTTGCAGCGCTTCCACGACTTCCATGTTAGGTTGATATCTGCCTAAACATAGACAATATATATGTTCATCTATTTATTTATTTATTTGTGCCTCTGCGTGTGTGTGTGTGTGTGTGTGTGTGTGTACCTCCTAGTCACACAAAAGCCCATCCCTTCCAACAGCCGTCCAACATCCTAACAGAGCAAATAAAACAACACCAACAAGTTGCTGCACGGTGTGTATAAGCGAGCGTGTGTGTGTGTGTGTGTGTGTGTGTGTGTGATTGCACAGTTGGTGCCATTATGTTTTCAGCACCTTGAAAGCTGGTAGATGTTCTATTCTCTTTGCAGTTTTTCTTGTTTTTTCTTGTTTTTCTTCTGTTTCACAACAGCGTGATAGCAGGGCAGGACGGGGCAGCTTTGAGAACACCCCACAGACACGGTACACTGCAAAGTCAACACGAGCATCTAGGATCGTTGTGCACAAGGGCTGATGTTGTTTTACCCTGACCCCCCCCTCCACCCTCCTACCGTGTTGCCATGTACAGTACAGCAGGGCGCTCTTACCCTGTCAATAGAACACACGCATGGCGCAATAAGCCCACCTGTGCCACAAATAGGTTAGCTTGTACCAGACGAGATAGGGCTGCGGCGAGACAGGTCAGAGACAGGATAATTACCTCAGGGCAGAATCAGGGTGAGGCGGTGCTCGAGCCTGCCAGTCGGATAAGATTTACCGCTCACAGACGGTGTAAACGGATAGGAACAACAAAAAGCTGTGGGGAGAGGCGGAGACGCATCAGGGAGGGAGAGGGGAGAAAGTGAGAGAGAGAAGACAAACGAGACGCACGCAGACAGCAGGACGGGGGATTGTGCACAAGGTGGCGGACGAGAGGCGAAGTTTGACCGTCACCGGCGAGACACGCGAAAATATTTCCCATGCTAATAAAAGAGCGCCTCCGAACGCAAAGGGGCACACATGCTATTATGAGTATTGTCAGGGGCGGCTGTGTTTTATAAGCCGGCAGCCTTCCCTCGCAGGCGCCACGCTGTGCTCCTTCCTTTGCGGTGGGACCATAATTGCAGCCTTGCCAAAAGAAAAATACCACACTCATTAAAGCCAGTGTGAAGAAGACAATCACTTACTGCATGTAGGCTGGAGAACAAAGATAAATGTGCTTTTAGTGTCAGTTGGAATGGTTGAAAAAACGTTGATTTGTCATACAATGAGTGTGTGTGCATGTGTTTGTGACTTCATGCGTGTGTGTGTGTGTGTGTCTGTCTAGGTCAGGAGGCATTCAGCGGGTGTGAGAACCTGTGAAATACCCGATTTTGTTTCAGTTCTGCAAATTCCAAAATAGTTCCTCAACATCGGGCCTCAATAGCTGTTTTTAGTGACGCTTTCATTTATGGATCCTCGCTGGATTTACAGTAACAACAAAGCCGGTTCGATCACGTGGGTAAGATGCTTCATCTGAAGGCTTAAAATGAACTAAGTTTGCAATTTACGGCAAGTGAAATATCCACAGGGAAAAACTGTACATGACAAGCAATTTTACATTCAAGAATAGGATGATTTGACCTCCTGAAAGTCTTGTCTCCTCTACATAATATGATTCATCTGCACTCCCAGCAAAATGGTAAGGATCTCAGATATTGCCACATACTATTATAGCACATGCAGATAGACACTAAGATGGATGGATGGCAGACATACAAATACATCTACAGACACCGCACACACACACACACACACATCATCAACATGTGACATCATTCTGTCACAACGCAGTCAGATGTAATCGACAGGCTGGGCACATTTCTCCTATTCCACGCTGCGGCACGCTGTTCTATTATTGCAGGGCTGAAGCCAAAGAAAACCCTGGATCAGCACACTGATATGGAACGCAGCTCCTTAGCGTTTAGCCTCCCTGACCCCTCCCCAGTCTCTCCATCTCTTTCTCTCCCTCTCTCTCTCTCTTATTTCTTCTCTGGAGGGTTTCGATCGCTTTCGTGGGAACACATCTGCATGCTCGATACTGTATATAAGCTGCCTTCATTAACTAGTGAAGGCTTTTTACACTGTCTCCCGCTGCTATCTGTTTCTCCCTCGCCTTTTGTTGGGCTGGCAGGGCGCCAAGGCGCTGCCATGTCGGTGGGAACCTCCTCCATCGACGCCTGAACTCTGTGATCCGGGCAGCAGATAAGGTGACAGCTTGCTGGCTCCCGAGCGCTGCCTACGTGGGCAAATCTAGGTCTCATCTCCAAAACAATCTATCGCTCTTACGCACATCTCCCAGCCAACAGGCCAGATCTGATTAGGGATGTTTTTTTTCACCTTTCATACCCACAGATCTCACGCGTTACCATCATCTTCTCAAATCGCTTTTGCTTTCTTTTGTTCTTTTATCGTACACTTTCAGAAAAGTTTTGTCATTTTGACTGATGCCCGAAGATGACATTCGGGGGAACGAGTTTGCCTTTTCTCCCAGAATTCAATTCTTAGCAGTGTAAATCCCCAGGTCTTCAGGAATATCTCCTTTCAAATGTGAATTTAATCCCAGTGGGGAGAAGAGCTGGGTCCTACTGTAGGTGTCAGGTTGGTTAAAAAAAAAATTTCCTCCATCTATTCAGCAGCTTAAGAATGTGAGGGATTGCCTGCCAGACGCTGTAAATCTACACGTCCAGACAGAGAGAGGAACAGAGAAAGGGAGAATGTATTGTGTGTATCCATTTGTGCGTGTGTGTGTCTGAGCCTTGTCTGCATACATCAGCTGCTTTATTTACGTGTGCATTTACATGATCATTTCTGCATCCGTGTGCATGAATGTTTGCACGTCAGTTTTTGTCCTTTTTGCATGCGTACATGATTGTGAATCGCTCTTTGTTGTTGGCGTCCATGCTCCAGTGAACGTCTATGCTTGCATGGGACTGTGTACCTGCGCTTGCTTTCTTGCTTGTATGAGTGTGTGTGTGTGTGTGTGTGTGTGTGTGTGTGTGTGCACGCACGTAACAGAGATACGAGAGTGTTCTATGGTTTCATAAGTGAACTTTGGACCCTGTGGGTACACACTGGAGACAGGCCAATTTAGCCTACATTGTTTACCTGAGCCTTTATACAATGAGTGGAATGGCAGATCATGTTTACTCACTCTTCCATGCTGCTTGGAGACCAGGAAAGCCACATCTCAGAGGGACAGTTTGTCTCGCGCACTTTGACCGACCGCAAGTTCAAGAGTCGCTTCAAGTGGAAGTATTTCCTGTTTGCTTCTCGGAAGAGAGCTCGGCGTTGAAGATCCATTTTTTTTTTTTCTTTTTTTTTTTTGTTGTCAGCCAAAATTAACAGGAATGTTTTGTTTGAGGTGAAATTGAAGCTGCATAAAAGAAATACCCCAATGGCAATCTGCCACTGTAAGATGTATTTATGTTTCAAAACAGCAAGCAAGGAATATTCCCTATGAAACTTGTCCCCGCCTCACAAACACGTTTGCAATTATGCAAACCAGTCACTCAAAGCGCGAGGTAGTGAAGTCATTAGTGTGATTGTCAGCAGCCAGCAGTAACTCACATTCGGCTCAGACATTTGCATTCATCTCAAAGCGGGATGCTCGTGCTGCGAGAAGGTGTTTTCAAGGAGGATCTCACTACAAAAACACAAGCTATCCTCTTATGTTTTGTCACAGCTCAAAGTAGCGTGAAAGCCGCGTCGAGGGAAGTGACATCTACAATCTCTGTGTATATGCCGCATTCTATATCATGATGCTTTTATTTTTCTTTTTGATTTTACATGGGAAACAGGATAACAAGGTGTTACTTCCAAACACCTTTGTTAGATTTGTGCTTTAGAGTGCAACAATGTCATGAAGCACGTCCTGAAATCACGCCAGCATCCGTTCCCTGCTCCCAGGCCCCCGCTGCACGTCTACCAATGGACTGAAACCAAGAAGAAGAAAAAACAAAAGCCCCGAATGACCAATCAGTGGAGCTTAAAAGACGTGCGTCTGTGTCTGAAGGGTTTGGCCGCAGCTTTTTTGAAAGCAGGATAGGCTGGGGTTCCTGTAAACTCCCAAACAACCTCCCTGCCGTGTTTAGCCCGGCACAGCCCGGTTTGCTTGGATCACGCTGCAGCTTTTGATGGTGATCCTTCCCCCCAGTCTGAGTCACATCCTGAAATAGTGCTCTCTCGGTACAATATTAATCCCGCTGCACTGATATCAGTCACGGGCAAAAAATAGACTTGAATATGGTTCCACATATTTCAGCCTTAGCCCAAAATCTCAGACGTTTGGATCGCCTCCAAAAATGGGAAGAGAACGTCAACATGAAGTGAAACCTTGTGAACCTTTCAAAATATTTGAATCGTACTCAACTATTATTTTATTGGCTGTGACAGAGCCAAAACCACAGTCAGTGGAGATATGAGCTGGGGAGAGGAGGTGAAAAGGGCAACCATTGGTGTGTGCGTGCATTCTACTTTTCTGCGTGTGCGCGTGTGTGTGTGTGTGTGTGCAGGTGTGTCTGATCACTTCCATGTGCTCACACACTCCTTTTGGCATTGCATAACCTCTGCATGTAGCCCATGAATGTGTAATGAAGCAGTATATGAGGAAACAGAGCTGATCGAGGCAGAAGTGACAAGTGTGTGTGTGTGTGTGTGTAGCTATGACTAAGCATATACATATGGTATGCTCAGGGTGTGAAACTTCTTTTCAACACTGGGCAGTGGATTTGGAATTTCACCAGCCAATTCATTCTTTTTTAGCAACCAAATGAGTTTTTATAAAAGAACAGAGGCTGAGCACAGATTGCTCAACCTCTATTCTCACTGGCCACAGACTGGCCATGTCAAATTTATTTATAGGCCACATTCCATACAATGGAACCACTTACTACCTGGATGACTGAAATGAACCTACACAGACATTACATACAATGATGCAACTTCAAGTGCTTTACAAACATGACAAAAGAAAAACACATCAAAGAGTTAAAGTATAAATATGCATAAAACAAAATATTAGAAAGTAATGTATGGTTAGAAGAACTTACATGCTGCAACAAAACAGTATGTTTTTAATTTTCTCTTAAAACCACCATTTCAAGCCTGTGCGTGCATGTGCATTAATACCTCACTTAATCCATACAGCCATGTGTGCATCTCCATTGTTGAATCAGACTTATATAAGCTGTCCACTCTGTGACAGATACACCATACTAGGGAGCGCTGGCAGGCCAACAGGAGGCCCTGCAGCCTGTTGTATAGCCACAGGTCAGGTCAATTACACTTGACTTTTAGCAGCCACGCATGAAGAACAGATCAAGGGCTGAGGTGAGAACAAAACACCATAAACCGACCAATTATGAAACGTTCTCGCTCCGCTTGAGGTGGATACGTTCATCCGGACGGGCGTATAGGGTAAAGCACAGCTGGAGAGACAAGTACACTGCTAATGGAGCGTTTCAGAGGCACAGGATCACGCTATGCTGTGAGTCACCCTAAGAAGAAAAACACTTTATCCTGGCAAGTGTAGGAACGGGTAGATCAAGACATCGGTTGCTACAAGTCACACTACAGACAAAACATCCTTATGGCTTCAATTACATTTTCAAAATATTCACTACAATGTTATTACTTTTTTATTAAAGTGCGGTGTAATTAACACTGCAATAAGTCCTCATTACCTTCACTGATTTTAGCAGTGAGAATCATGATGTAATATTTGTGTTTACGGCCCACCGTGTTTCTGTTTACGGTTTGCATGCGGGTGGCCGACATCTGGATATACGTTTCGGTCTCTCTCCTTAAGAAGATGTGGCCACCTTAATTGCACTTTCTCATTAAGGCTTCTCTGAGCTTTCTTCCATTAAAAACGGCAACATGTTTCCCTTTAACAGTCCGTGGAACGGGGGGCCCGCACATCTGGAGCGGCCTGTGTCCGTCTCGGCCTGTCCCGTGTCGGTGGGGGATCCTCACCACGCAGACAGGCTGAGGAAATATAGCATACACCACGCTCTCCCAGGCTCCAGCTCTGTTTGCATGTGATCCACTGTACCGCTGCAGGACTGCATAGATCTTCTCCCCCTGTGGCTTTCGCAGCTCAAAAGTTGAATGGTTTTAATCCACGATGCCATTCGGACCGGAGAGTTATACGCGGTGCTGAATATACATGAGGACCGTTCCCCAGCTGCACTTTGAGTTATATCAGGTTCCCCTTTGAGACACATAAAAAAGAAGCTTTTCCCTGTGAATGGTTCTAATACAACTGTATGGCTTGGCTGGATTTATGTGCATATTTACATATGAACACAACAATGCTTGATGTCCGTCTGCACAGATGCAGTGTCCGCAGCAATAAATCACTCCTCAATAGTGTTTTCCTGTAAAGCAAAGTCTTGTGGGAGAGGAGAACAGTTGCCTCAAGGTCAAACATAAACAGCGGGTGAGATCCCCAGAGCCGTTACAGTGCTGATGTGGATAATTGTACATTCAGTACTAAGGAGATTTGGGATAGGACATTTTTTTCATACTGTGTGACCATTTAGCTTTTAATATGGCAAACTAGTATTCCTATTCCCATTCCCATTCCATTTCCTATTCCAAACTATATATAATATTGATACAAATGCTAACCTGTAGGTTCATACGCACATGTATAGACATTTTACCATGTATCCACTTTTTGCCCCCAAATAAATACATTTAAATGAAGCTAACATTCTATATAAACACTGCTCCTTTACAGTAGCTATCAAGCAATGTGATTTCAACAGGACAGGCCACTGTATCTGGAACGGATTTGCACATGAATTCACACATGGCTCAGACCGCAGGGCACTTCTGTGCCAAAACCACAAAACTGTTCTATTTAATTGAATACAATACTATTATTTCACAAACCACATTGCTGCTGCTTCTGAAAACATTACATTATCTAACCTCTATCTGTATACGTCTCAGTCCAATTTCATAAACGAAATTGCATTAGATAAAACCCCCAGTAGATCAATATTATGATATTCTGTCATCATCGTTTAGGTTCACGGCGTTCCTGCTTGTGAGTCAGAGCATGTTATGTATGGAAGGAGGGGAGCTGATTCAATTTGGATTTGGGCCTGAGTAATTGCCGTGGTCTTGTTGAAGGAGAATAATATGATTTGTACGACTTGTCGAGATCATCAGCCGGGCCCCGTGCCCTGGGTTGATTCAGCATTGTGGCAAGACTGCCCCAGGCTAATATCAGCAACTTATTAGAAACCACAGCCAGGGGATCATTTCTATCTTTCAGTTAGAGGCAATTTTTAGCAGGTTTGTTACATGATTTGTAGGATTCAATTGTATGTCATAGCTTTTTACGGCTGAAAAACCTAAGTCTTTTTTTAAAAACCAGAGCCGCTTGTCCAGTTGGCAACATTTCACCATTGTAACTCACTATGATTCATGGCCTTGGAGATTGAGAGGGATTGACACATGGCACAAAGTGAATATGAATAACACAATAGGCTTTAAGAAACAAATATATGACTGTCCATCCTTATTTTCATCAAAGCTACGCATCGATATCGCCTTGAGCTGTCCATGTATAACAGACTTCAAGAATGACCGCCAATGACTTGTCTCTCATTATCCGTGGGAACTTAGTCATTGCTCCATCGTCATCCCGCAGGTGACAGAGGATCAGCTTTAGCGCTCAGCGGAGCAGTCCGCTGGAGTCTGTGGGAACCGTCCAGTGTTTGGACGACGCTCGTGGCGAGAGTTAGCGGGGTGTCCGTCATCCAGTCCGATCCGGATTGTGCCGATGAGGCCGGGCGCACATCAGCATGCGCGTATGCGAGCATGCATACAGACACACGGGCAAACACAAACACCCGCGAGCACACAAACACACGCCAGGGGACGGCTCGCCAGGGCCCGACACCCTCCGGTCTCGTCCCAGTTGCCGGTGACTCGGGTCACACAGCTGCAGCACTCAGCCAGACGGCAGGCGGCGGGGAAAGAGATGAAGAAAGGAGGGAGAGGGAGGAAGGGAGGGTTGGACGGATGGTTGGAGTGAGGGAGATTTAGAGAAGGGAAGGGGGAGATGAGATGTGGGCCAGAGGGAAGGAGATGGAGCAGGTCAGGGAAAGGAGGAGGATGGTAGTGAGGAAGGAAGGAGGAGAGGGCTTTAGTCAGTTGCTTGCATCTGCTAAGACAGGAATAGGTAATCATGTGGCATGCAGGGCCGAGAGTCTGCAGGTTTTCGTTCCAACTGAAGACTACACCAGATGATTTCACTGACTGACACTAACCCTCAACCAGAGAGGAGGAACTGATCAGTCAAATCACCTGGTCTAGATGATTGCCCATCCCTGTACTGAGAGATGACAACTGGATTAGGTGCATACAAAACAAAATATGAAATGCAATTTAGAATTTAGTTAATCCACCATTTCTGGGTCATAGTATGGGAAAATCCAGAGAACCATCATCCTAAATTCACATTTATAGCAAGCATTTCTGAATCTAGCAATATAGAAACAAAATATTATGGTACTCTGTGGTGCAAGACTTTAGCTCCTTCTGTCCTACATTCAGTTCTATGCTATGGTTAGATCACATAGTCACATATTGCCTACTTTCTCCCTGTCTTCCATCTTTACTGCTACCATCTAATCTGGCAAAAAAGCTGTTAATTAAAGCTGCCATGTGTAGCATTTTTAAATATCAATATATACAGTAGTTGTCAAATTAATTGTGATACATTGGTATAATTACTGTAAATAAGTGAGATCATGAGATTGCTAGTCCGTCTCTCACTAATAATATTGGTAGTGCTAGTCAAAATGAAGACCACGTTTCCCATAAACCCTGTTGCCACCTGTCACAGAGAGGATGTTTTCTCTTTCACTTTACTGCAGGGGATAAACATGTTGGAAGTGATTTTTCCATCTGCGTTTCACTCCCTCCACCATCTGTCATCATGAGAAACTCTGAAAGCTTTAGCTCTGTTTATACTGAAGAACAGCGCCCTCTCCCTGTTTTGTGCCATAAAGAAATCTCCCTTTGTGCCATAAAGCAAATTTCCCACAAAATCCGACATGGCACACAATATAAATGCTGTGTAGAGGCCGATAGAGGCTCTCATTTGCTTATGGTAATTACGCTAAAGTCTGAAAACGAATGTGGTAATAATTCATTTATGTTAAAATGCTACACATAGTATATTTAAGCTCAACAGATGACACATTTAGTCAAGCAATAAATATTGAAACTACAAACTGGGAGCAAATAGCTTTGTAAAAACCCATTGGTTAGCCTTGTGATAATTCCCTGTGCTTCAGCTTCACAGCACATGCGGTAGATTTCTCAGTGTCGCAACAGTCTTGTGAAGGATTTCAGTGCTGTATGTACCCATTAGCCTGATGTCAGCATTTCACAGCTAAAGGGGACTCCTTCTCAGAGTAGGCACACACACACACACGCACAAACACACACGCACGCACACAAACACAGACAGCTGAGGTATACACTAAAGGAACATGGGGAGATGAATACAGACAGATGGCTTTGACCTCAGTAACATTTTGTTCTGGGACGTGACTCAACAGTGTATTTATCACTGGTGCCACGCGAAGTGACGGCCGCGGCCACTCAGCAAGATTTGGAACCACTTCTTTCAGTCTAACTACTCAGACTGTGCACCAAGCATATGCAATGCATTTCATTTATTACAATCCAAAAGCTGATTCTTTTGTTTTTCTACCCCGCATTTTCAGTTCTGACATATTTCTTTTAGATGAAAGTGGAATTGATTTTCAGTGGTGTGTGTCGAAGTTCAGCAGAACAGGAAAAACAACCAGCAGCACAGCAGCAGACCAACAGATCTTTGACAAAGGTCTGTGGTAAACTAGCTGACCCGTAACAAGTCAAAGGGCTCAGACATTGCTAATAATATAGTTCATTGCTATTTAACACTGCATGGCTGATTGAATCCACAACCTTTGACCTTTTCTGGGGCATCCATGGAGCTATTAGCGAGACCACTTTACTGCATCCAAAATACCCCGAGAGTCTAATCCCTTATCTTTCAGAACAGACAGTCGTATGTGTGTGTGTGTGTGTGTGTGTGTGTGTGTGTGTACGTGCGTTTTCATGCCCTCATGTGTTTGCACTAAAACACAGATGGGACTCATCTTTAGGAGAGGATCACAGCTCCTATGGGCGTCTGGAGTGGGTTTTTGCATTTGGCCTAACAAGGGCTCACAATGCAGCGGTACTCCCTTAACGCTCCCCACTGAGTCTCTGTCCTATTTCAGTATTTTCACAGTAAATCAAGCGAGGGCTTTCTCCCTGTTAGAACCCAAGGTAAACCTTAAGATTATAGCCTACAGCTGCCTGACTAAAGCTGACTCACAGCCTGCTGCCGGATGCCAAGTCCCCAGGCTTGTTAGCGGCAATATATATAGCGCTATTTGCTGGTATTCGTTGTGATGTAAAGTGATATTAGTTTCAGTGTAGTGTAAATGAACTGTATGTTCAGTTGCTTGAAAATGGGAGCGCTGTTGCTTGCTGGGTCCCTGAGACAACTGGAGGGGACGGCGCTATAACGAGACAATGGGCCACTGTGTTGTCTCTCAATGTGAACTCCAATGAAGCCTAGTGGAGAGCAGATCAAGTGAATGACCATCTCTGAGGTTGTTGTGTAACGGGGTACCGGCCAGTGTGTGAGTGTGTGTGTGTGTGTGTTTCCCCTTCCTGGTGGTGACGAACGACTTAAGGGCTAGGATGTCGTTGTGACAGATGTTTTGTAACTAACAAGGCTCTCCGTCAAGATACTTATCAGTCAATCGCAAATCACACACAAATATAAAAAAGTACACACACACACACACGGTGGTGTGTCTCCTGATGTTGTAACAATTGTGCAAGTAGGGGAGAACGGGGTAAAATAAGCCACTTTTTACATTTTGTGGTACTACGGCAATATAAATGTGGATTTATTTCCAACAATAATTGGTATGTATACCTGAGGTTGTTGGGCATTCGTGGAAAATATAACATTTCTGTAGCTAATACAGTTTTAGAAGTGCAAAAAAAGTTGGTATTTTGCACTGCTTACCCCAGGGCTAGTGGCACATTTTACCCCTTAAACTCAACAATTTACCAACACTGCTTCACATAGGCCCACAGTTTATGTCTTCATGTTGTATATGTTGTTTAAAGCCTTAAACTAATATAAATGTATCAAACATATCTAATTCCATTTAGATACACGAATCATGACATCTTTACCATGATGAAATCACCTGACAGCAAAAATCTAATTTTTTGGCCTGGCTCTCCATTTGCTCTCCTCCATCACATATTCAGGGAAATTAATGACTCTTCCTAAATCTATGATCACGTACTTCATTGTGTGTATGGTTGCCTAGAAATAAGGGGTGGCTCATCTTACCCGCCGGCTCAATTTACCCCTTTCTCCCCTTCTGCGTGTTTGCGTGTGTGTATGTGTGTGTTCCCAGGTGTTGTACAGAGAGTGTGGGTCACGGTGTGTGTGTCAGATCGTAATTACTTTGTCTGAAGACACATAATTACATGGCACTGCTTGTGTGGGTGAAGAACCAAAATAACCGGTGTTGTCTCATTTCATTTCTCTCATGGCTCCAATTGTAAAATGCATCAATTACCTACTGTACGCCCATCAGACCATGCGTGTTAATTTGAAATGGAGAGCGCTTTGGATGGTTGCGTAATTACATCTTTTGCCTCACAATCTTTCATGGCACATTTTCCAGCTTTTGGAGAAGGTTATCCTCTCAGCAGCCACAGCAGATGAGTGTCACACTTAACAGAGAGTCCACACCTTACCCAGAGTTAAAATAAAGGGCATATTGTGTATCAGCAGTTGAAACTCGGCGTGTTTCCATGCTTAATCCAAGGGTGAGACCACACCTACAGTTTGTTTTCTTTGGTCTGAACCAGAATGGATAAGTTGACTTTGTAGCATTTTATGAGTTCATGCTGCCTAATTACAAGTGAACCAGGTCCCAGGTAAATAACTTGAGTGCTGATTGTGATCAGCGATTGTCAGGGATCGAGCGAATCAAAATGGCACCACCGCAAGGATATTTATGATGGTGTTTGTTGACTTAGAGTCTGTGTGGTGATAATTCACTTGAGGCACAAGCTCTCATTGTAAACAACAGGGCAGTGAGATTTACAGTTTGCAAACATCACAAATATGAACCACTATTTTGACCAATTTAACCTGATTTTCCCTGATTAGTATTGTTCTGCCAGTGTTGTTCTCCATGGCCACTACTTGTAGGTTAGTACATAATGCTTTTGACATCTGAATTGGGCTTCTGTGTGAGTGCTCACCCTGGATTATGGCACTGCAAGATCAAATCCTGTATAGTGCTCAATGCTGATGCCAAAATATTACAAACCAAATCATCTGCATGCCTAGGGTGAAGATTAAAGAACAGTAGAGAATACTTATGCGAATAAAAAGGCAACATGCAGAAACTGGTTAAACACAACGTTCCGTGCCAAACACACTCTGCTGTGTATCACTTTCTGTAAATACAATATCAAATATAATTTTGCCAAGAAAAGGGATTAGATAGAAGACGGAGATGTGAGATATTTACCCGGACCTGCCAAACTAGACAGCAGCTTGCCATCAATCATTGTGAGGAAGGCTTAGTTTTGCCGTTACACCTCTACCTCTAATTATACCCGATGACACAGGAGGCTTATTGAAACCCGGCATACCCACTTAATCAGAACTTAAACGTGTTCAGAGGATAATGAACACCAGACGCTTAACCTGAAATATTATATAATGCACCACTTAGCCAGTTTTATCTGCCTCAACTTGATTTTACAGTCAAAACATAACTCGCTATTTAGATCATAGAAATGCTCCCTGTTTATGTAGCATTTCTGGGTAGAAAGTCAAAATTTTCAAGTACTGTCTCATTCTAGAAGGACACATAGGAAGTATCCTTTTAAGGTATCTTGTTTTGGTCAATTTTGAAGTAAGAATACAGTGGTTCCTTAGTAGGACATCCCATAACACCTTGCAACATCAGTTTGATCATACTGGCTATTGGCGGAGTGTAACGCTAACCACAGTCACATGACGTCTGTCTCAAACTATTTATTTCTCTGCTATCTACAGTCAAACAAGGTCGCTTATTAGGACGGTTCCTAGATAGGTATCAAGGAAGTAGGAAGCTACAGTACCTGAGGCAATGAGACAATTCCTCTATGATGAAAGGCTCAAATACCAAAGTGACCTTTCCATAAAATCCAGAAGCACTCAACATGCTGAAACTATGTATAATATCAAAATAACCTGTGACACTTGTTGTTGTTTGACTGCCTTTAGTGTCTTGGGAAAGTCTGGCGTAAGATAAGATCATAATGTGGAGTCTCAGTTTCTTTCACATCATGGAACAGTGGTGCAGCTGTGTGTTTTATTACACACATCGACACTGTTTGAATGAGCTATGGAGATAGACATGATGAGATAGGCATGGTGATCCCTTCAGGTACAGTTAGAGATCTTTTGCTTGAGTTGTCTGCCATGGAGTTCCCAGTAATGTAAAGATGAAACACTGGCACGGTTTCATGTTGTCATTTTCGTTAGGAATCTAGAGCTATTTGTGATGCATTGAATTGGAAATGCATCACACGCGTGCCAGTCTGCGCATGGCACTTGCCCTTACGGCTGCATGTCCAGAGGTATCGCAAGTGCTCAATTGTCTCTTTGTTCCTTTGAGAGCACGCTGCTGAGGGCAAACGACAGCACAGCAGCGAGCAAAGAGTCAAAGGGTTCCTGCCTCTTGAGCGTCCCCTTCATTCGGGAGCCAGGATGGGACAGCGTCGGTCGCGTCCCGCCGAAGTCGCCCCCGCCGGGGCCAAGCCGCCCTCGCCCCGAACGGTGTGCGCCCGGCGCCTGGCCGAGCCGCCCCAGAGACCCTGCTGTCACTACCAGCACTTCAGCTATCCCGAGAGAGCCGTGAGCTACTCGCCCCCTTACTCACCGAGTCTGTTCAAGAGGCCGGACCGTCGGTAAGTGGCGGGGAGGCGGAGGAGGAGGAGGAGGCCGGTCGGGGAGCGCGTCCTTCCTGTGTGTATGTGTGTGTGAGAGAGGAAATTTGACATGACGGTGACAGGTGACAATGACTGATGTGCAGGTGGAAGACGGTTCATGGGAAAGCTGAAACACGCGGAGACAAACGGCAGAGGCAGCGCCTCTGTGTTTTTCGTTCTGAGTGCTTTATGACACTAAATAATGCAGGGTTGCGGGATATTTGAGTCAGAAGGCGCAGGGAAAAGGCTTTTCTCTCGGATTACAATGCCACTCAAAGGGAATGCGTGTTAAACTTTAAGCTCTTTGAAAGCTCTGCTGGAGATTGTTACCGTAATTGTTGCTCACAAAGGTCGGACATGTCAGATAGTTCAAAAAGAACCACAACTGAGGAGGATTTCTCTAAAATGTCCCTACATTTTGTTGCAACATTTTCTCCCTGTCAGCTCCATATCCAGTTTAAATGGATATGGCAGCAAAGTGAAGCATTTGGCGTTTATCTGATTAAAACCTTGATGATCATTTTGTTGTAATTCATTGCTGAGGTATTCACTGATGACATGGGTAAACTGAGACGGAGACGTTGCTGTTCACATTGTGTTCAGAGTGCAGAAAGCAGGCAGGGAGAGACGTCTCTACCAGCCTCTGGGCAACAATGTCAAGACTGTCAGCGTCTCCTGCATGTTCTCTATGTGAAGCTTTCCAGCCTTCTCAGTATCTCAGGCAGAATCCAGTGAGTCACTCTAAAGCAATATTAAAGTATATAAATAACATATGTGGTCTGTTCTGTGAATGGTGACAAATGAGCTTAGGCTTTTGCCACAGAACCGTATAGATTTTGTCCGCATCATTTGGACACATGCACACATGCAACAAAACAAATTGATTGCATTTTTGGGGTACATTTTCACATTACATCCCTTTGACAGCCATGCGGCATGCAAAATATCACACAGTATTACATCCCCAGTCCAAGGGCAGAAATTGACAGCCAGGTAAATTGATTGAAAACCCTTCTGAGCAAGACCGAGGCCGCGCGCCTTCTTTGCTATTCACGGCCGAGGAGACTTATAGGTGATGTGATAATAATGATTTTCCCTGGGTGCCCTAGTGTATACCGAGCGCTCAGTATTCATTGCTTGTAGCCGGCGCTCTGTCTTGCCCACACTGACAGCTCCCTCCGAGACGGACGGTCTGTGGCAGTACAGCCTACGGCGAGCCGGGTGTGTACTCCGGGCCACGCTCCGCCACGCATTCCAAACGCTGAGAGCACAGACGGGACGTACAGGAAGCAAGGAGGAGTGAAACGGTGTCCGAAAAGGATAGAAAATGCATTTTTTCACCGACGTTTCTAAGCCGTGTAAGGCTGTGTAAAGACAGCCTGAAAATGATACTCAAAACAAAGGCCGGGCGCTTGGCGGCATGTCCGCCGTTTGGACGTGCGGCGCAGATGAATCACAGTGTTATAGAATGCGGTTGGCTCTTTTGCAAGGGACATCTGACGGAAAGCGTGGCCCATCGCCTAGCTTTAGAGTGACTCACTGGATTTGGCACGAGCCAAACATGGTCAGCCAGTTGGTATCCTGCAGGAATATTGGAGTGCACACAAAATTTCCATTTGAACAAGTTATTTAGTCTATTATTGAGTCCTGAAATCATCATTTTCTTAAAACAAGTGAACAAATTTTCCAATGCAAATCAACTTTCTGAAGAATCAAGTGTTATTTTCTTTGATAGTAGTGCAGTGATCTGCCTTATCCTTATTGTTTCAAGACAGTCATTGCTAGAAAATTCTTGAAACAAGTGCAACTGCATTGGAAACAAGTGGAATTATCTCATCCCCTTGGCAGAATTTTTATCTTGGTTTCAAAAAAATAAGATTTGAAGGCTGAATGTGAGAGTAAATGACTTGTTAAGATGGACGTACAGTAAACTGTAGATAAAGAACACGAAACAGGAAAGTCATAAGCATCTCAGCAACCAGCCACACACCAGGACGGTTCCCCCACTGTCTGCAATTTGTGTCTGCGCACCTCGGCTGAGCCACCGGCAATCAGTCTGACCCCCCCCCCCGCCCACCCTCCCGCACGGAGATGGGGGGCTATCATAGTGGGGCCGAGGTAATTCACCGGCCCCTCATCACCGCAACGGGGCCCGATATTAAACCTGGCAGCTGTACCGTCACAGCACGGAACCTGAGACGACAGGCACTATGGGCCCTAATGCCCAGTCAATGTGCTTTCTGCTTAGTCTTGTTAGGCTGACCAAAACTCAGCCTTTCCACCCTAATTGTTTTGTTACGTAAGAGAGCTCTTTTCTCTCTGGCTAAAACGTGGCAGACCGAGCCCAAGTGCCATGCAGGGATCAAAGAGTTAACAGCCTCCAGGTTATGTATCACTATTTCAAATGCAGTCCGCTTTACCTGTGACACCATTCAGCTAGCTTTGGTTATGGAACGTCAACAGTGCATCTTTGTAAGAGGTATTTTGGCTTAATGTTCTACAGGTCCTTGGGTTTTAAAGAGAAAATGATACTGCAACAGCAATTCACTGGTAGAATGTTAATTGGCTTGTTATCACTAATGAGTCAGAGAAGTGGAACACCAAAAGGCAACATGATATGACAGCTGAGCAGCACTACAGGCAATGACTCTATTAACCTGGGCACATCAAGCAAAACAACAAGGGCTATTGCGCAATAACAGCCACAGTCAGTGTTCAGCGGAAGATGCCGTGCAGGGGAGAGAAAAAACAAAACAAAAGATAAGAGACAGGTGATGATTTTGTAACTGAACTTTTCACTCTGTGTCTTCTGTGTTTTCGGCTTGTACCGCAACTTGTTTATTATCATGTGACGCAAGCTCTGTATTGCTGTGCCATGTACAGTACCATGTAAATTGGAGAGATTATCTCAAGTACAAGAGGTCATAAACCAGGGCAGTGTCGCAGCATTCCAGCTAGGCTGACGTATGATGATATGGGCAGTGAGTAGACATACTGTCAGGTGTTGATGCTGAATAGAACCGCATTATTGAGACAGAACAAAATCATGTGTTGGTGGCCTAAATACCTTTGACTGTGACTAAGTTTGCTCCACAAATTGCAAAATAGTTAGTACCCCATATTAAATGTTAAGTAAGTAAGTAAACAAATAAATGCATTTTTGGGATGTGTCCTTCAGTCTGATTTCCCGATATGTTTTCCCAATTTACGGGAAAAACATCCGGAATTTTTTAAAACCAGGCAAGAGGGTCGTAAAGCAGCACGGAAAATTCCTTCATTAACATTGTGTCCTGAACCATAAGCCATGTGATCAATATTGCCCCTCGTGGACCGGTGCATTCTACATTGTCGCCACTAGAGACCGATAGAGTTCTGAAGTAGACAGGAAGGGAAATTTACCGGGAGAGACGGTGGAAAAGTACCTTTGGACGGGAAAACCGGAGTGGGGGATGGTGCAAGACGTTCTGTTATTGCATGTGCAGTTAGGCCTACTGCAATAACAAAGTGAAAGGAACAAACTTTCATTACAATGTAAGCAATCATTGCATAGTATGTGTCAGAGCATGAAGAGCATGGACTGTCACAGTAGATTATTTTTCATTCGTGAATGTTTACACTAGTCAAATGAAGGAACTCGTAATTAAGAAATAAGAATAATGCGTTTTGGATATTAGAATAAAACGATATTGTCCTTTACAAAATCACTGAAATGAGCTCAGTGATTCAGTTGGATTTTAGATGATAATAGACAAAACACCTGGTGCAATGTATGTTGTTATACAACTTTTCCGGTGGCCAATTTGAGTTTCTTCCTATATGAAAGATGGTTGGCTTCTTCATATAGACCCAGTATCGTTACCTTGGTTTTTATTGTGTTTGTTGAGCTTGTTTGTTCGGTGAGGAGTTTGGAGAAGTCGGTCTGCGGGTCAACTGAGCGAAGGAGGAGAGTTCAGAAGCGGGGCAGACACAATGCTGCCTTCACGTGCTCCTCCTAAGCTCGTACTTTCCGAAACTGTCAAGTGTTTTTGTTGAGAAGTAATAACAACATGAAATCTGTAACAACAGTAGTTATTTTTTATGGCCCTTTTTTGATTTTATAAATGAATTGACACAGAGCTACTTTGCACTGCAAAGACTGAAGTGGAGAAAATGCATGTCAGGCATGAAGTTACTGTATCCATCAATTTTACCATGTTTATCACGTTGTTGATATGGCTTCCATGCTCTCACATTCTGACTTTTCCAGTCGTATTTACTTACCTTTACAGAGGTAAATAATAAACGTGGGTAAACTATGAACTCCAGTCGGTGTTCATCATAAGGAGAACAACCACAAATCTAAATAAAAATCAGTTATACTTTCAAACATCCCCATTTCATAAAACGTATATCAGTTTGATATTACACGTTCAAGTTCAAGTTTATGTGTCATATGCATAGTCTATACTTAGTACAAACGTGTACATGTACATATTTGTGGACCTTCTCAACAATAATATATTAAACAGATAGTAAAATAAAATAGCAAAAAGTAGACAGTGAACATAGAGACACTAAAATAAAGTAACAACATTCAAGCAAAAAATATTTACAATAAAAGCAAAAGGAAAATATCAAAGTATAATACAAACTAAGTTGTGCAACTTCAAGGTTTGTGCAAATGTAAAACAGAGGTAAAGTGGCAAAAACCTATAAGGTGTGGAATTGTCTAGGATAGAAATATATAATAATATAAGTTAGGTAAAAAAAAAAATACTATAATGCATGATTTTATAATATGAAATGATGTAATAAAAATTATGTCCGGCTAAAAATGCCGATAAACTGTATTCGGCAAATGAAAAGGTGTATAAACTGAGTTTAGATGAGTTTACTTTCCACTACTTTCTTGTGTTTACCACATTATTGGTTCGTTGATATGCGCTCGAGTCGTATGTGCACAATTTCCGACGTCCCGTGAACGCACCACAAAGTATGGCCCCGCGAACTCATTTGATTAATATATGCGCGCGTCAAATGACGTCAGAATACCAGCCACTCATATACCGGCCGGTGGCAGAAAATAGCATCAGTCGCTTGTAATACCCAACGAAGCTCACATCACCGACACTGCACTGCGCTCAGCCAGCAGCACGGCAGCGAGTTAGTGCATCGTGATTTAAGCTGAATACAAATCCGGATTTTAATTTTAGGTTACCAACCAGTCGCAAACGTGGCGAAAAGTATTATCCAAACGAGTCTGGTACTCAACATGAGCACGGAGATGTTCGCCAAAACCCCCATGGAAGTGGCCGTCTACCAGTTGCATAACTTCTCCATCTCTTTCTTCTCCTCGCTACTCGGGGGAGACGTGGTTTCGGTCAAACTTGACAACAGGTAATTATTCGATGCAATAACCCCATGCTTAAATACATTGTTTTCGTTAATAACGCGTAAGAGAATTGTTATAAATCGACTCAAGCGTATAGGCCTAGTATCAAACTGACGCAGGCCTCCACATAATATATTCTTTTTGCGAGACTATTATGTTCACAACGGTTCAAAATAAATGCGCCGATGTACAGTTTTTAATGTAAACTTTTTAAATACGCAGAAACACTGTCTGTGGAAGTGGCTGCTTCCCTGCTGCTGTTTGTTTGGACTTTGCACTGTCTGCTGCTCTCTTCAATGTAACCATATGAGCCACTGCCCTGTTACCCTGTAACCCATATCTAAACGTGATCTACATTCTAAAGCATGCGACGCGCTATGTTGGACTCATAAGAAATAAACTAGGTAACAGGGGAGTGAACACTTTCCCTTTCATTTCTGCGGGCTTTCATGGTTAAACAGTCGTGAATTCAGGAGGCTCCTACGTGTTTCTTGTGTTGTTGGATAGGCTGGGAATGAGTTGCTATTAAGCCTGGAGCGTTCCACAGTATGGAAGACAGCAAGTGTGCCTGTGAGATGTTTTGATCACTTAACTTATGGCCTCTCTCCTTCTCTTCTGCAGTGCCTCTGGTGCTAGCGTTGTGGCCATCGACAACAAGATTGAACAGGCGATGGTAAGCTGAGATCACACACCAACTCGCTGCACCACCCACACACCAGACACAGATATGAATAGGGTTTAAACTGCTTGCACTCATGTTTTCTGAAGCATTCAACGTGCATTCAACTCCTAATTTGACAACTTCTACAATGCACATCTCTTTGATCTATGTTTACATATACATTTTAGACAATTAGCTGATGCTCTTATCAAGAGTGACTTGCAGTGAGTGAACACCAGGTTCAGCGTCTTGCTCATGGACACTTGGCTGGTAATGGACCCACGTTGGCTATTGCCAGGATCAAATCTGCAACTTTTTTCCTATGATCTCTGGTCCATCTAACCACTAGATTTCCTTATGAAAGCACCAAATTTGCACATTAGTATAAGGAGATCAGTCCTAACCCACTGACCTCCCAAGCAGAAGGCCATTCCTCCTCTGCAGCCTGCTTGCAGAGTTGACCTATAGGAGACCAGGCCTTGACAAATGAACAGGGAAGTGCCTGTCATGTGTACGCAGCACAGGCTGCTGCATGCTTAATACACGTGACAAAGTAGAGCTCTCTGTACTGCCGGAGATGACAGCAGGAAGCCCGAAAGAGAGAGAGAGACAGAGACAGATAACAGTCAAACATGCAACTTGTTTGTTTACTGACACATGCCAAATAAAGCAATCCACACCAGTATTTACAGAATCCACAATTATGCAAACTGATCAGCCTGCAAGTCTCTGCACGTCTCTGTATGCTTTGTTTTCTTCCTAAATGGACCCCTCTCTCCTTCTTTCCTATGGCAGGATCTGGTCAAGAACCACCTGATGTATGCGGTGCGCGAGGAGGTGGAGATCCTCAAAGAGCAGATCAAAGAGCTGGCAGAGAAGAACAACCAGCTAGAGAGGGAGAACAACCTCCTGAAGAACCTGGCCAGCCCCGAGCAGCTGGAGAAGTTCCAGTCTCGCATCCCGGCGGACGCGCTCTCACCGCTGGACAACCAGCCCGCCCAGGTGACCCAGGACCACCAGCAGCAGCCCTGCACCCTCAGCGCTGGCTCTGCCGTATAAGTGGCTCTGCCTTGGGGCGGGCAGAGCCACTGCCTCTTCACAGTAATGGACCTCCTTGTTTTTTTGACGTACGCGTTAAGAAATCGTCACCGCCGCCACCGAGAACCCCTTCTCCGAACGAAGGAGACGACGGGGGAGAAGCGTCGGGGCTGTAAAATGATCGATGAGACACATGACAACTGTTGACATTGAAAAAGCACAACGCAGAATTAAAGACGCTCCGACCCGGTGCGGCCTCGCGGGCCCTGTCCTCTTTGACACCGTTAAAAACTCTTTTGTTGTAGTCTCTCTTTCGTAGACAAAAGCGCTAAGAGAGAGGGCTGACTGTGCACCGACGAGCGCTTGCTTTCAGACAGAGGGGGGAGCCTTCCCTGCCTAGCCGTACCCTCCTAACAAGCCCCCTTTGCTCCAGAGAGAGGGGGGGTGAGGAGGTGTGATAGGGCTGGCCCTGCAGGTGCTAACTTGGAATGGGGGGGGGGGCTGCCTCTCCCCCACCCAGAGGAGACCCATCTGAGACGGTCCTCCATGTCTCAACACAAAGAGCCCCATCATGTGGATTTGTCTGATCTCAACATACAAGCTCCGTGGATTCACAACTATACACTTCAGCCACGCAATGAGGACTTTTCCTGTACCCACAGTGTATTGCTCATATGTTAATGTACATTTAAGCATAACAAGAATAATCAACAGGACAAGCTAAGGCAACAGAGGTGGAGGTTAACGCAGTATAGCCTTATAAGAGCTGGTGCAGCAGACTCTGATCAGTCTGCTGCCATGATTCGTTAAAATGCAACGCTTGTATTGTCTGCAGTTGGGGCTTGCTGCTTATGGGGGAAAATAGAATCCTGCTATATCTTCTGTTTTTGTTTGTGATTCTGAACAAAAATCAGCTGTTTGTAAAATAGGAGCCTTGTACATTGTTCTGTAAAGATGATTTTGTTTTTATACCGGGAGGGGACGGACATATCTGCCCCTCCCTCGTCCGCCTAGCTCTTCACAGTAAAGGATGACTACGATGTACATACAGTGGAAAGGTCCCGAGGTTAGCGTAGTGGAGACGGTGTAGCGAGCGGACGCTTGCATTTCTTGCTGCAGATGCACTCCTGACTTTAGCAGCGTCACACAGTATCTGGTCTCCTGTTTTGAAAAAATGTTCCAATGCCAACTTGAAAACAATGGCATGACAACAGTGCCTGTCCGTAGTAAGAGAAGAACACATTTCCACACCGAGCTCTGTTGTTGTTTCCTAGCTACCAAAGACTTCGCCTTATACTCTCAAAACAACAGGAGCCAAGCAAACCAGGACCATGTGCAAAACTTCACAGGGAGAAGTCTTGTTAGCTAGTGCTAAAGTTTCTATTTGTTTTGTAAAGATAACGGTATTGTTGCTGTACTGTATCCATGAAACAGGTGTTCACTATGGTGTATGGATACAACTGCACATTTGCAATAAACCTTATGTTTACATAATACTTTACGCTGACACCCTGTCTTTTTTTCCATCCACATAGCTGGAATAGCTTGCATGTTACAGACATAAGGATGCTGTTAAAGATAAGTAATTTCATTCATTCAAATTAGAACATGGGGAAATGGGAACATGTGATACCTATGGACACCCATTACAGAAAGGCGGGAAAGTAAAATTCATTACACAACAATATTACTGAAATAACTGGCCTTTTCAAAACCTTAAGTAACAGTATATAGTGTTTTTGAAGGTTTGAGTAATGAGTATCGGGTAATAATTATTTGGGGAATCATGACTGAAACATCTTATTTTCCTGTTAGATATTTTGGTATTCGCATTTTATTATGCATTTGTTAGACGCTGACAGTCGATTCTCCTGATGCCTTATGCAACAACAGAATGTAGTTGAAGGGGAATACCACTGACATCAGACCCAGTATTTATTTCCACATCCTCTAAGTCACTTGCGGTTGTAATTTTGAGCTTACATATACAGTTCAGGTGTGTTTTCATTGGAAACCCAGTCAGGCAGATGGATGAGTCGGCTGTGACGGCACCCAGGATGATTTTCATTTTCTGGTGCTGGAACAATAATACGAGGACGAAATCCCTCTCGTGTGAGTTTCAGAGCAAACAAACACAGTCTGCCTTCACAAAATCAACCTTATTCTCTGAAACTGGAACCCCCAAACTCCAGGCTGAGCATCACCACTGTGTATATCTTGATTTGTTTCCAGTTAAGGATATTTGTCAAATTCACCATCATATTCAGTTTTTAGGAAGAAGAATCTCTGCGTCCGACTTATTGAGACTTCTAAGAACAAGCTGCAACACTAGTACACACGCCGTTTTTTCTAAAAGTCCAAATCAGGGTGACCGCTAATGACAGTGAAGTAATAATAGCTAGGTTGCCAGCGGAGTGGAATCTGCAAGAGAGGAAAAACAGTTTGTCCTCGTAGCGTTTTCCCCTCAGACGGATTGGCAGCCAGTCAGCGAAGCCTGTGTGTAACTGGAGATGTTGTGGCTTCCCTGGTGTGCAGAGCAGGCCCGGATCCATCCGTCGCTGAGAGCTGGGAGCTGAGAGTTTAGAGTTGGCCTTTGGAAAGCCCAGGAACCGCCACGGATCGAATAGCAAAAGAGTAAACACAGCGTCTCCCCCTTTTGTTTCCCCCCGATACAGGAAACGTTTCTCCTGCTGTTTGTGTCTTAACAGCTGATTCTCTGTGAAACCGATGGGCCTGATCGATGTACCTGCTCTGAAATGGCTTCCGTATTGCATTAGTGTCAGCTGGGATGGGCAGTGTGCTGAGTGAGGAGGACAGTTGTCTAATGAATCAAATATAGGAGAGGGACAGGCCTTTACTGGCTCTCTTGCAGTCTTTTTTATACATCCCGTCTAGATGCATGAGCACAAAGCACCCAATTGGTAGTTCTATAATACTTCAGCTAATGGCTAATGCGACCATTTCTTAACCAGCTGCCTCTCCAACACAGTGGAACATTCAGCTGGCTGTACAGCGAGTGTGCACATGCCACAGACTCCTGAGGTTCACATAAAATCTGGAGACAATTAGACATTAGTATTTTGTTTTTGCGCTCGTTCTGTCATTCTATTTCTGGGCTGGTTTGGTAACGCTATGTTCCAGATACACTTTTGCGCATGCGGTTTATTCTGAAACCAATCAACCATAAATCTCTACTCATTGTTCACCCCGTGAATTCGGGCCAAACTTTGAGGACATCTTATCTTCTCATTGATGAAACCGCATTTTCCGTTTAGGTTCTTAGATCCACTGGAGTTTTTCTTAGTTGATCTTTTCAATTTGCTTTGAAAGTTTTCTGTTTCGAAGTCAAAAATCTGATTTAGAGCAGAGCTGAAGGTTAGAGTTCCTGCACTATTATGAAATGCGAAGTTGGTACACTTAATGCTTCACCAATGCACCGATGATTCATACTTGGGCTTGTTACTCTTAGTTCACTGACACTAATGAGGAAAAGCATCTGTTTGACAGTGACTCAAGCATTGAACATGTAAGCCAATGGAACACTTTTCTAACCATTATGTATGAATCTACATAGCCTAATTTACACAATGAGCACGTCTGAATTTTAAAGTTAAATATATCAATCATTGAGCTCATGTCTGGTTTAAAGCATGCTATATGATTTGCAGTATGGGTTCACACTCACACTTGTTAATGACTGAAGAATCACATCCATTTTTGGCTTTCACTGGATTTTCTAAAAAAAAAACAGTTAACAGTTAATTTCAAACAACTTGCCATGAAGTACAGTTAAACATTAAAAGCGAGGGAAAAGCCTTAGGTGCGGAATTATACTTTCGACTGGAGCTTGCTTAGAGATTTCCTGCATGGATGCTTCAAGCAGGCAGGCAAGGGAGGCTCTTGCGCTGGATTACTGCTGTTATGCAACGAAAAAAACACATCTGTTTCAGATGGAAATTCAGTGGGTGCGCTGGGATAAGCAAGCCCTGCCTAAATGTGGTTAAGTTTGCATGCAAGGAGATCATTTGGCTTGACTGTTTTTCATACAGACATATACAACGTGTGTGTCCCTCTGAGATAGCAGCGTATTCCTTGTGTCAACATTGAAGCCGGAGTTGTATGGAACAAACATGAGTCAAGCTATATGTTGTGGTGCTTTTGTGTACTGGGCGTATGTCGTGATATCAACAAGTAGCAGTTGTGTTTTCCAATAAAAGCGGCTCTAAAAGAGCTGCAAATGTTTGACAGCTGGTTACATAACATGAAAAATGTAAAAATTACTGTTACGTCACAGTAGAAATCTAGTTTAAGGGACACAAGACTTCAAACGTGACTTTATTAACATGTTCATTGACTCCACTTAATATATCTGCTTGCACTGCTATATGACCGCTTTAAAGTGGACATAAATTGTGACCTCTGAAGGAGGCGGGGTCAAGGAACACACAACAATATACAAGGCCATCTAGGGTTTAGATACAGCCTGTCTGAGGCAGAATGATTCACTGCTGCCTTAGTGGCCTATTAACTACTTCTTCTAGCAGGTCTGTGTCTGCTGTGTGTTCACAGAGAGAAAAGGGTCATTTTTTTTTTGTCTTTTATAAGGCAAAAAAAACAAAAACTGACCGTTTATATAAGCCAAGATTCCTCGAAAATCAAATTCACGATAGATAATGCGATTTTATTCAGACTGTGTCGGCATGATTGTCATACAATCACATGAGATGAGATGTTTTCCAGCCACAGAAATAGAATCTGGTCACGGTTGTCTATC
This sequence comes from Centroberyx affinis, assembly GCF_046629955.1. NCBI lineage: Eukaryota > Metazoa > Chordata > Actinopteri > Beryciformes > Berycidae > Centroberyx > Centroberyx affinis. The sequence continues at coordinate 19,436 of NW_027280899.1, read as the reverse complement.
AGTAACGCCTTCGCCCACAAACGACATGATGTTCTATGATGTTCCTCGCCGTGCAAAGTCCAACCACACAGACAGGGAAGTGGTTGCATCACAAACAGATGCTGCTGATGCAGCCTTGGATCATGTACAACCAAGTTAATCCACAGCTAAGCCTTTGTACATCTAACGTAGACGGGTTTACCTCCTTTTACGTTGTACATGCAGTTCCATTTCTGTCCACGTGTTCCATCGACAATCCTGTAGGTCATCAAAATCAGAAAGGATAGCTGTAGTAGACTGGTTGAAAGTGCTTGCAGGATCTAGACTCCTCCAACGGCCATGGCTCTCTATCATGAAGCTCTCCCAGATCAGTTAAAAAGAGAGATTTCCAGCACTGACACCTTTGCAATGCTCTTCTCAAGCAGGCAGCCATGGTTTGTAAACAAAATGATTATGCTTGCAAGCTAGATTGGTGGGAAATGAGCTTTTAAATATCACATTTGTTTTTCATTTGAAATGTCACATTTGCAGAGTATTTTGAGGCATCGTGCCTAGTTGTTAGATCAGCGGCAATGCTAATATCAGTCGAAGGCGGAACTTGGTGAACCCATGTGAACGTCAACTTTGGGTCAAGTGTCTGGACTTTGTCATGTTCCTGGAAACAAGATGCAGCATTGAAAATGTCCCATTACCTCACCTGAGGGGTGGGGTGGGGTGGGGTGGGGGGGTAGTTGTACCATAATCCAAACTGTGAGCTAGACTGTGACTAACTCCTGTGTAGTGATAGCTGGGGTCAGAACCCAAACAACCCCATCCAAAGCCATATTTACATAGTGGTTATTCTGTACATTTTCACTGCACCACAGGTACAGTATGGAATTCTGCAAACAGGGAGGGCTTGTTTTCAGAATGAGTTATATTTTAGAACTTTACACTCTCTCAAAATCTATTCTGTGATGTCATTTTATCACAATCATATGCAAAAGCACATGAAATTTATTCAAGATTTGACTTCACTGTCAGCATGGTTGTAATTCAGAGAATCTGCATTCGATCAGACATGAGACATGATTGCAGAAGCAAAACAATGACAATAGCATCTGCAATAACGCAGTCCCTTAGCACAAGATACTACTCTACTCTATTGTGAGTAATCCCTTGCAAAGCTCTTGAGTCCCGGCGGTGTTGGCTGTGTTGGTATCCTTATTGGTCAAAGCCACTTCAGGAATGTGGCCAGCTCAAGACATCTCATTCAAAACAAACAGGGTAAAGACAAAAGGTCAGGAACTTTTGGTTCTGGATTTATTGTAATACCCTCGTTCATGGCACCGCTGCACAGCAAGGGCTTGCACCCCTGTCCTGACATGTGACACGCACAGGGTCAAAGGGGAGACGGTTACATAATCTACACGCTGGAGAAAATAGGTGCAATTTACAATTCCTAAGCTTTATCCTCCGCAACTGTGGTCACCGATCAGCAGATTATGTCTTCCTGGTTGCTCTTAAAGCCCTGTCACATTAATGAGAAGAGAATGATCCTATGCTGATCACTTAAAATGAACACGCAACCACATTTTACTCCCTTAATCTTCTGACTTGGCATTTAGTATTTAAATTTCATCTTTCAAAAGCCAAACATTTTTTGGAATCACCTGTTCTCAAAATGGTCCCAGCATAAAAAGAATCTAAGCATCCGTTTTTTTTTTATGTTTTGTTTTCACACAATCATCTGAAGTGTTAAAAAAAAGTCATGTTGAGCAATATAACTTTGTTGTCGAGACTCAGATGGCTTGTTCTTCTTAGTCATTTTTCAAAGAGTTTTTTGTGTATCATTGTACACAGAGAAATGTCAGTCTTGCATGCTTTGCATGTGATGGTGCATGTTGTTCAATTTAATTAAGGTTGACAGTTTGTCACGTACCTGTTGAAAGTCATGTTCCCCGCTGCCTACATAAATAAAAAATTGAGAGGTAACAAAAAGTAGATAAAATCATAAAGTAATAAAATGCCACTTGCCCATTGGGTGCATCTCTAAGTAACCCTAACCCTGACCTTATGTCTAACCTTAACCCCAACCTAAACATTAACCCTCGCAACAATTATGAGTATCAGCAGACTTTAGTGACACATTATAGTCACTTGATAGGAAGTTCAGTATCAACACTAGACTGTCCAAATAAAGAGTGAAGCCTTGTGTATGTGTTAGATGTTTGAGGTTGCCTGTGAAAGGAATGGTCAAAGAGCCTTTTTCAGGTCCAGTCCAGTGCAGTAAAGCTAACACTGGGGTGAACATTGACACTGTGCAAACCAAAAAGTTCTACTTCAGAGCATCTGTATCAGCTTGATTACATTTCAACTGCGCTGCTGATAGACATGCATTTATTAGTATTACTTAAATGTTGAGAGAAAGTGTCTTTAGTGCAGGCTAGAGCAATGGTTCCCAAAGTGTCCACCGGGGATTCTTAGGGGGACAAAAGGATAGTTTAATTTCACTATTACTGCTATTTCATCCTCTGTAAATGAGTATAATGACAGAAAATAGAAGAATAACACTTGATCATAGGTCTTCCTCTCTCGTCGTTTAAATATTTTCCAAATCAGAAAACAACAAACTCTTCTGAATAGGTTATGTGGGACAAAATCTTAAAAAACTGGGAGTCTGTGGTTTGATGTAAATTTGTTTTGGGGGTCTTTAAAATGAAAAAGTTTGGGAAGCCACAGTCTCGAGCGCTATCCTGTATTCTTTATGGTGGGACAGGGAATTGGCTGTGCATGTATGAATACAGGATACAGAGTTTTCAAGACCTGTACAGTAGATTTCAAACAACCCAATTTGGAAGATTGCAATCGAAGCTAACAGAACTGTCACATTATGCAGTACAGTGCTGCACTGGTGCAAATACGACTTGAAAGGGAATCTTTCATCTATATTTAGCCCGTAGTGCATCTGACACAAGCTATGAGAATGCAAGAGCGCGCGATAACCAGTGAAAGATGTTGAGGTTTTGTGTGGGAATACTTAAACACGAGGGGCGGGTGTTAAATTCATTCCAGAGCCTCAAAGATTCCAATAAACCGCTGCAAAAACGGCAAAGACGGCGTGGCAGAGTTTACAGTGTAGAAGGACGGCCTAACACTACAGTACGCTTTGTGATGATATTACTCTCTGCCACAAATACAGTTGCTTGAGCAGTTACCACAATTATCTGGTGTTGGGTGTTGGGTGGATTATGCAACCGTCTCTCCTCCATTGTGGTGTGTTTGTGTGACTGTGCCCTTTGTGTGGTAAACATCCCTCATCCTCTGTTCCAGTTTTGGCCCCTGTGAAGAGAACTGTCACTGGGTCTCAGGAAGTTTCAGATGTAAACAGACCAGGAAATGAACTCCAGACAACCTTGGGAATAGATTTGTGTTATAAAGGACTGGTACAGGGTTTCCCATTGGATCTGTAATACACAAGCATGCAATGAAATGTTGGATATTATTCTTAAAACGTGAAAAGATCATACAAAGTCATAAATCCTAACCTTAGGGGTAGACAGAATATTAGGTTGTGAAATATGACAGTATGAAAAGGGGAATTTGATACATTTTAATGCATAGGCTTAAGTGGGATTGCTTGCGACATGTATATGACATTATACTTTCCTGGCATCTACATAATGGATCTAGATCCTGGATTAGTCTGTTTTTATGCATGCTGCTGGGTGGAGCCGGCTGGGTAGACAAGTCCTGTCAGGGCCGAGTCGAGCATGTCAGAGTAGGAGAACAGATGGATGATGATCACAACCATCACCGCACTCTGACTGCCCCATTCACGATGACACAGCAAGGGAACAACAAGGCACGGCAGCGAGAAACATGACTAGGGAGAGAGTTTATATCCGGGAAATTTTATGCAAATAAAGCCAGATAGAAAGGTTTACGAACACAACCGATCAAGGATTGATGTCGTTTCATTTGCCCAAACAAGTCTTGGAATTGAAGAGTGCAATAAAATCACTCTCCGCTTTAGATAACTGTTAACATCCATGGCTAAATTTGAGTGGCGAACGTAAAGGCAGCCAGGAAACATCACTTTTGTCACGTTACTTTGTACATTTTGTGTGGTAACAATGTGCCACAATGCCTCTACTTTTATATTTCTCTCATTTGTTTCATTTTTGTTTGCACAAAGTTAAAAAAAATAGTAGGAAAAATGTAAAATCATACAAAACACAATCTAATTCCACTTGATCTAACTGAGATTGGCTGATTAACAATGATCGGCAACACGCGTGGCGGCACAAGCCACAATGTCTGTTTTTGGGTGAAGCAAAAGTTGAACTTTTAATAAAGATTAACTTTTTACTAGTGGTCCCCCCCCTTGCCAGATACTGTACAGTGTGATGAATAATCGCTTGGGGCATTTCTGAGAAACTGAAGGTTATAAATAGTGAGTGAGGTTAGTGAGTTCCTTTTCCTGAGTGGGCAGAGATACAGAGGCCCAGTCAATACAGTGCAGGACGTCTCAGGCTTTGTCTATTTAAGGAGACACAATGGGTGCTGTCCATTAAATACCAGAAATGAGCAGGTGAACATTAATCAATAGGCCTTGTCATAGTCACACTCCTTTCTCCCCACTGAACAGGGTGTGGATAAACAGAATTTGTATCACTTACATGAACACGATTTCAACTTTTTCCATTTTTACTCAACCTCACAAGAAACTGTTTGTCTCAGATCGAGAGACAAGAAAGCATTGTGCAATTGGATGAAATAACAGGGGGAGTGTGGGAGAACAAATCATCAATAGTCTTTGTCACAGTCAGACGTTTTCCTTGTGGCTTACAGTTCCAACATTCGTGGAATCCAGTCGAACATGGTGTGAGTGAGCAGAATATGTAACAGGCACTCGGTGATTTCCGTTTTGCTGCGTGAATCTTTGCTAATTCACAGAGAAAGAAGCTCCCGGGGCGTGCGCTCTCACTCTGTCCAACGAGCTACAGGTGCTGCACCTCCTTTTTCCCATGGGTGGACCGTGTTCTGAAAGATCCTGTCATGTTGCGTACAAGTGGACGCCTTGCGATACATTTCCACATTGATTTCTCATAAATTGACTTGGAAATGGAAAGAAGAACTGCCTTACTCAGCAGAAGTTCCCTTCCCATTTCTCAACCCCCTTCTTGCTCAAATATGTTTCCAAATTCTATGTCACTAATGTAATGACTATTTAAATGCCTGAGACAGACAAGACAGCTGTGATAGGAAATAGTTTCTTAACAGGCTGATGATGATAGACAGTATCAACAACACATATTTTACTTTCCCCTCTGTCTGTCTGTCTCTCTCTCTCTCTCTCTCTCCCCAAGCGTGTCTGACAGGTAGACGTCCCAGGGGTGAATGGGAGGTAACGCGCCTGTCAAACAGTTATGTGTTGCCAAGCGGTTACATAAGGTGCAGCCCAACACCTTTCTTCACTAACAAAATTGGAGTGAAAAGACCATAGGCGCTGATCCAGTTTAATCTGATCCTAGGGCATATTTGAACCAGACAGAGGCCTTGCTCTTCTTTTTTTCCGTCCCTACAGCACACACACGTCTGTCAGACACAACTGAATTGGGAAGATTCAAATATTTGTCTTCAGGTGCAAACGAAGGCGAGCCAAGCAAATAGTTTATGAAAATGTAACTTCTACGTCTGCATGTGTAGCATCTATAGTATGTGTCTATGCTTAAGACATCTATTTTACTTTAATGAATGAAAACATATGACCGTGCAAATCAATGAAAAGTCTAAGTCTAAGTATAGTTTTCCCCAAAATTGAAGAAAAATATTTTCTTCAAAAAAAACAAAACATTATTTTCCTGTCCATCTTCATGATGGACAGAACGTTTTCAGCCCTCTGGCCTTCGTCAGTGTCTAATAGTAGCTAATCATTTTCCTCTATATAAAGGGAAACTCCAAAGTTCCATATAGGCCAAAGTTTTTCATATAAGCAAAAACACCTTTCAACATACCGTATACCATTCAAACATACAGGCTCTAATCCGACCCCATATTTTAAGCTGAGGTAGAATAATAAATCACCATTTGTTTACAACCTGCCACAGAGTTTGCTTTGAATCATATAATTGCATGCCTTGTGAAAAAGGAAGGGAAAGAACAGCGTGAGGTGCAGGGTGAGAGTTTGAGGCATCCTCTAACGTTGACTGCAGTTTCTCCCACACCTGTCCTCTCCTGAGCTCCTTTTGGACGGCAGAACAGCATGTTCTCTGGAGGGAGTTTATAGCCTTCCTTTTCCGGGGTTGTGAACTTTACAAGAGTTGCTTTACAGCCGTTCAGCCCCCCCCTCCCCCCAGCCCCGCACAGCTATTGTGGATCAGAAAAGGTTGTTGTGAGCTAAAGCTTCATGTTGCTATATTGGCAGCTACCTACATAGGATGATGTTTTTTTTTTTTTCTCATTACAAGCCAGGCCACCCCTGTTTGTTTATCTTGCTTTATCCAACTGTTGAATTCCAGCGTTTATTGACTTCAGATGCTGTTTCTCCGACCGTAGGCCCCACACACCTACACCTGGCAACAACCGGGACGTGCTCAAATTATACCTGCGTGTGTTATTAGTAACAAACACTCAGAAGTAAGTGTTTTCTTAAATGAATAGACAGCATTTGTAATGTTTTTCTTGATTTTCAAGACCTGTCAGGACTCATCCCTTTATCTTAGGACATAAATCAGTTATGAAAAAAAGAAGCAAAGGCAACTGCTAATTAAAGGTTAGGCCTAGCTGTGTTATGCAAGTCAGTGTGTTACTCAGCCGTCAAATATATGAAACAAAACTTTCATAACCTCTGAGCCCCTAATTCTATAATCCACTGTTGGAGGAGTTTTCATTTGCTTTAGGCTCGGACCCTCCAGGTAAAACGTACTTAAGGGAATATGCCTCAGTGGGAAAGCAAAATGTAAATGGAATCATAACACACAATACAGTTTGCGTGACTTGCATGACATCTCATTTAAACTTTTCAATTTTTCCCCTGGTTTGTCACATTTGGATTTACTTTTGGGCATTTAGCTGCCATCGTTTCAACCTAAGACTTTGAAAATAAGAAGCACACGGTTTGTCAATTATGATTTGTAATCAATCATGGACTCAGATATGCTGACAGCTTTCCTATATGTCTCCCCTGAAGCCGGACGGCAAGCCGTAACTGTATCTCTGTACCCTTCAGCTACTTTTGTCACTATAAGCAGTGGCACGTACTTCACTTTTCAATCATGAGTGTGAATGTTTAACATTCAGTCCCATGAGTCAAGTCCCGACATACAGGGAGACAATTAAAAGTGACTTCTGTCCGTGAGATAAACTGAGATAAATGAGCTTGGTTTAATGTATGTGCCATTAATTAAATTTTCATCTAATTTGGAATTCATTATAGATATGACATTCAGTGTGTATTTTGGGAGAGAAGTGTCACCGCCTGTTCATTTGTATTATAAGATTTAAAAAATAGTGGAAATGTGAAAAGAACATAAAAAAGAAATGAATAACAGATTGTGTCACTTTATTTATTTAAATGTATTGGATTATAACATTTTATTCAATAACAGCTTGCAGGCATCTATTATTAGCACAATTAGTGTGTATGACAATGTGATGTTCATGGATATAACACCATAAAAAAAAAAAAAAAGGTAAAATTTTAGAATTTTAGAATTTTAGATTTTACAAACTAAAACACCCATAAAGTGTAAATATAAAAACTTCAGCATTTCCATTTAGCTTGCACGACTCCTGCCACCTGCCTTGTAATAGAGACACTGTAACACTGTCAGGGAAGTTCAGGCAGGAGGTCAGAAGTGAAATGTGTTGCAGCAGAGCGGTTTGTGCTTTCGTGTTTATTACATAACACGCTTTCGTACCAGCCGCACACATTAATACACTCGCAAACACACACACACACACACACAATGCACCTTAACTTACCTTAACCCATCCCGTGCACGAGAATTTTAGAACATGTAAACACAAGTCAAATGTGATGACTCCATGTTTCACATGGCAAAGTGATGCAATTACACAATGATAATTTACTGTCACTAACAACCCCAGCCGGGAAATTGTTATTACTACATTATTACAGCATTGGATCAGGTGACAACCCTGGAGCCTTTTGGATGCCATGGTTCACACCATAAACATAAAAAACAGTGTTATTGTGAAAACATAAGCACATCTTGTGTCTAATTATACAGTCTTTGCTTCATTTCTTCTTTTTTTCTTTTACAGATATACACAATACGATACAGATGATACAATAGACAAAACACAATTTTCAATTAATACATGTTCGGGTTCATGCTTCTTGAGTTGAGTGACAGCCAACCATAATAACAATAATAAACAAACAATATTACCACAAAAGAAGAACGAAAGAAGAGAAAGCACATGAGGACTGATAAAGCCCATATGAGGTTTTCTCCAACTGGCATCATTTACCAGAAGTCATCCAATGTTAAGTCTGCTTATAATATTCAGTCTGCCTCATAAAAGACACTTTTCCTGTTCAGAGTGGTCAAGAATGTCCAAATACCTACACAAAACTCATTCAGACACTTGCAAATTGCATGGCAAGTACTGGAATGAGTGTACACTACTGGAAAGACTAAAAATCATCAGTGTTAGCTTGAGAGTGTAAAAATCGACAGTGTTACATAACTCCACACCCATCAGAGTTAATTTAACAATTGAATGTAGTTTTATGTATTCGCCCCAGAGCCATATCAGCTTTATGAGTGAACAAACAACTCTCCAGTCAACACTTGTCAACTGACAAATCACTTGTCACCGAAGAATCAACACTTACTTATTAACGCTGGAACATTTGCTGCGAATGCTTTAAAAAAAAGAAAAAAAAAGAAAAAGAAATTTGTATTGTGGTTACAAAAATGCCAGTGGAATGATTTATCACCAATATGTACGGCGTGTGATTCAGGTGCAATACTCACAACATGTATAATCAGCAAAACACCTTCTGTGCTACTAGTATAAACAATGAGACAATGAGTTTGACCTGTTTGATCGGTGTGCCGTCTGTCCTCAAGCGGACGGTGCGCTTCGAGGCCGCGAGGTGTCGATTTGCAGAGGAGACGCATCAACAAACAACATTCCCAGCTGTTGGGTTGCGGGGGGGAACCTGACAAGCCTGAGAGAAATAAGGCCAGACAGATAAGCCGACCTCAGGCCTCCTGCGGCTACAAACCATTAGCGGCAGCCGAGAGCGGGGGACATACATAGCCCGGGTACGATATGCTCGACGGGTTTCTAGGGAGGGAGAGAGGGATCGAGAAGTACATATTGTACATACTCCGAATGTTGAGCGGCACAGCCCGGCGGCGTTAGAGGAGGAAATGCCAGTGGGTCTAAGGTGAGTTGAACCCGAAGCCACGGAGAGGGAATACGTTCCAAAATGTCAGAGTGTGACTGGATGTGTTTTTTCTGGATGAACGCACCGAATCAGCAACAGTGTCGGTGTATTTCTGCATCGATACAGCGTCCTCGCCTATTTTTGCAGTGCCTTGGTCATCCCTTAGTGAAGTCCCTGCAAGAACATCGCGTTCTAATCCAGCGGAGCTCCTTGGCATCAGCGGGGCCACGGTCGCAGCAGATAAGGTTAGAGAGTAAACATAACTTGGCCCGCGTTCAGGAGGCGTTATGGCTTTGGCGTGGGGAAAAAAGGGAGCGCGCACACATACACACACACGCACACACACATGCACACATTAAAGCCAAACTGGATGCAAGTGTGTTTATACACATGCATTCAACTCAAACACAAATACCCCCCACTATCACATGCCAGTTCCACCACACGCAAATCAAACACACACACACACATGCAAATAGGCAATGAGACCCAAACACACAAACAAACACATCTCCCCTTGTGTATATGCACACACACACACACACACACACACACACACACACACACAGAGGGAGTCTTATGTAACGGCTGTCCATGCAGAGAGACCTGCTGTATGGAACTGTGTTTGGATGGACCGAAGGAGAACGCAAGGAATGGGAAAGCAGAGTGGGACCATCAGTTGCCATGGCAACTGTGGTGGGCTACAGGCTTCATTCAGGAGGCCCGGGAGTAGGACCTTTTCTCAAATATATCTGAAAACACAGCAGAAGAGTGGGGCCTAGTTTCTCAGAAGTGTAGCAGCACGACTTTCAATTAGTTCCAGTATGTTTCCATATGTTTTTGGACATTAGTTGTCCAGTTTTGGACATTAGCTCCTTGGCTTTTCTGTTGATGAAGTTTAAATTTCTGTATTTTTTGAGTTAAAAAAACAACAGGTACAGGTCATGTTTTTTTTTTCTTACTGTATGAAAAGACAAATCTACTACATCACACAACCGAGGTTCACAGAATGTTCTATTTATTCCAAACAAATAGCTGATGTAAAACGCATCACCTCTTGTGCGCCAGAGGATTTTTCCAGGGAAAGACCAACCAGACAGCGGGTGTTTGGAACAGCAAATGGAAAAGCTTTCATGAACTGGATATAGGTTGAAACACTATTGTGTTATAGCAATAAGTGACAGAGAGAAGCAATATGAAAATGTCACAGATCATCACTTTAATTAAGCTTTTACAGCCGATGCTTCTGTTACCTGTGCTTCCCGGCTCTTCATGTGTTAACTTGTTTCGCAGTAAGGTGTGAGGTATGGCAGGATGCACTTCAAAGAAGATTTGTCTCATGAAACTGTGAGAAAAAACCCCCAAGAACAAACATTCTATACTGTCTGTTTAGGCACACATGACACACATACAAAGAGATAGTGCACGCGAATAGCACATACTGTATATGTATGCACACAGTGGGTTACGCAAGTCAGTGTGTTTGGTTTCGTAAAAGCATTAGATTATCCCCCCCGCAGCACATTCGGCAGAGCTTTAGATCGAATCAAGCTGTTCAGAGCTGTGACAAGGTGTGTGACTCCTTGTTCTCTCACTGAAATGTGTCACGCTGCCTGTCAATGCAAACGCCTCTGTAAGCAGCCATTACACACGCTGAGCGCAGGCTGAATGTCACAGTGTTGCAGCAAACCATTTGCAGTGACAAGCAAGTACTTAAACTTATAATGTCTTGTCACGGCGCTATTAAGTGGTAGAATTTCAGTCTGCAGCGGCGGATTTCTCCTTTCTGTCGTTCCTCCGCCTTCAAACTGTCGCCTTAAACAAAACATTTGAATATCGAGCAAATAAAATTGTATCTGTATCTTGAATCTTGAGTCCCCTGGCAAAAGTGCATTTTATACAAATGTACAACCGAAAAATATTAATTAAAACTGACACAATAAAAATCTGTAATCCCTGGCACGTTACTGGGCATTTTCCAGCTACCGGTTACACCTGACCTTGGTTCTCGCCGTGTCTGTTATTGTGCCGGAGTTAATGTAAAGGACAAGTCCATAGTGACAGGTCACAACTGTCTCTATATTTAAACTCTGTGTCCCCAAGGGCAGGAAAAGGGCCATTTGCAGCAGACATCACATGAGTCACGCTCACACACAAACCCACGCATGCACACACACACACACACACACACACACACACACAAACAGAGACTCATGAACCAACACACGCTGCACACAGAGTGAAGACATACAAGTGCAAACAAACATGCACAAATACATGCAGACGGGCACATGCATGTTCATACGTACACACACACTTACACCTGTTATCTTACATAGTTTCTCTAGCTTACATAGTTTATCCTACATAGTTTCTCTCCCTAGCTCACTAATAACCCACTTTTACACCCCCCCCCCTCCCTGTACACACTTTCAGTAAAAGGTGAGTTACATATTCAGAGTTTGTGTTGCAGCCTCATAAATGAAGCCCTAAAGATAACCTTGGGCCTTGCTAATGAATTGCGGTATTCCAGCCAGGGGCAAAAAAAAAAAAAAAAGGTGACAGCTGAGTGTGAAAATATGATATATGATATCTACTGCATGGGAGCACTGTACATACTGTACCGGGTGGATATAGATGCCCTCTTTGTGTAAGGTAAGGCCATGCGCATTTGCTTTAGCCCCATAATCACACAGGTTTGAAACCCTGAAATCTCATTGGGCCTCTTCAGAACTTATAGTGCTACTGCCACAGCGCTAAAGGCTGGAAAGATCAGCATTATTGAAATGTAAACTATTTCAATTAGTTCAAATGTTTCAGGCCTTATATAAAGCCAAGGTCAGTTCAAATTTGATCAAACACCTCTAAACGAAGAGATTTCTGTACAAAATTGTTCATTTTTGTGTGAGTGTTTGTGAGGGCTTTCATTTGTCTCACCTAGTTTTAAGGCCAATTTTTAGCTTTTTTTTTTTGTTTTGGCAATTTTTATTCGCAGATAAAGAACACCTACATGGGACACAAATCGTATTTTTTCTTTTTTTTGACCACCCCTCCCAATACACAGGAAACAATAACAAAAATACATATACGTATACACCGGCTGAAGAGTGAGTGAACAGAAAGAGAGAGAGAAAAAAGATACAAGTATATAAATTCTGTGTTATATGCTACATGTTACATGACTGATACAGATCCTCATAGAGTTTTCGGTTCATCAAAGTCAGAGACCCAGATAGAGTAAGGACATCCAAATAGAGTAAAAATCACTGCATGACCCTTTTACGCGTTTGCATCGGAAATCAATATATGAGGCAATTTGTTTTAAACATTTCTAGGAATGAAGCCTTGCCAGCACACGCTGGCTGAGGACCTGTACGGGGTGTGACGCCAGGCGGGTCAGTGCCCTCCCAAACACAAAAGGGAACAGCTGTGTTTGGCAGCAAGCAGATGCCCTGCTGAGTGGCGCTGTGTTTGCTTTAGGCCCGGGACACACCTTTGGACCAGAGGGGCAGGGAACGCGAGGGAAATCCATTTTCTTTTTCGCTGATGCGGGGCAAAGCCAGGGCCATCACACGCCACGCCATGCCATGATACTGGCATGTTGACCGTTAGAAGGAGAGCGGCTCAGAGAAGATGAAAGAGAAGAAGAAGCAGGATACAGCCTTGTGATGTGTGAGCAGGTCACATCTGCGTCTGCTTCACATGGACAGGCTGTCAGGAGGATGAATGTGTGTGTGTGTGTGTGTTTGCATGCAATAACAACATTAAAACATATCAGAAAGAGTACGGTGAAATGGTCTGCTGACACGGTGCTATTTGCTTATGCAACGTGTGGTTTTGGTAATGGAGCGGAGAGAGAGAGAGAGAGAGAGAGAGAGAGAGAGAGAGAGAGAGAGAGCGAGAGAGAGAGAGAGAGAGAAACAGCAACAGCCTCAATGCTCAGGAAAAAGGAAATCAAGCCATAGAAAGGGCCTGAAATTAAAGTAAACACAGATCAGGGAGGAGCAGACTGACCTGAAAATGTCAGTTGCAACCATCAATTATCTTATGTGTATGTGTATGTCAAAGTACACCATAATGGCGCCATACCGTGCAAAACCCTTATATAAAAGTATAAACAAAAAAAAAATTACAGTTTGTAATAGCAGCAAATGCTTTGTCAAGAATCTCAAAAAAGCAATTGCTGGATACATAGAAGTCAACAGAATATTTTCCAAATGGCGTCAGGCTCGTTGAGGGAAGTGGAACACAGAGCTACTGTAGTTCTTTTCATTTTGTCCTCAGCGTCTCCGGTGGTCCGTGTTGTTTATAAGCAGTAATCAGAGTGAGATTATGGGTTTCTTTTGTAGGTAACAGCGGAGGACTTTGCTGTGGCTCTGGGTTGGAAGCGTCGGCCGCTCTATATTTGGTCTTGGATGTGGAGGTCAGCTGGAAAAAGTCTTTCCCATGCGTCTCATAGCAGGCATAAGAGGAATTCACATTCTTATGTAAGAGGGCTACTTCATTATTGACTTGTCACGCAGTGCAAGTGCAGTCTCCTCCCATAGTTGATTATTCTACTGAAACCAGAAGCCAAGAGAGAGGAGGTTGAATTTGTTGATTTAGGTTCATGTTTCTCCTCCTTTTTCCTCTTTCAGTTCACTCAGTTCGCTCCCCGCCTGCCTGGACACTCGAGACGCATTCGGTGCTTAATACTTCTTTTATGTCTGACCAAAAAAAACCAGTGAGAGTTGAGGGTCTGTTTTTCTGAGGTTCAGTGCTGTGGATGTGCTGAAGTGAATAGTACACTCATTCATTCAAAACACTCCTACGAGTCGCAGTCAGTCGAGCTGCTGTCTGTAACCATTTCGGGGGTAGGATGTTCAAATAAGTCGGCTCAGGGGAACCAATCGGATGCCGGCATGGTTTGTGGCCGAGCCTGTGTTACATAACATTTGAAGGCAGACAGACACCGGAGCAGAGGCCGTCTTAATGCTGACTGCAGACTCAACAAGCTTCACACGCAACACTCCCCACTCAATGGGTTTATGTGTGTGTGTGTGTGTGTGTGTGTGTGTGCCCAACCTGCCTTTATGTCTCCGATTGAACCGTGTCACGGCATTTACATTTGAGATCTTATTCTATTATGCCATCACAGTTCAGGTTATTGAAATGAGCGCGGCACTACACTCGTATTACAGGATAATTATATGTCAGGCACATAAGCCTTTAATGCAATCTGTGGCATGTGCTGGCATCCTATAAATTACATGAATTCATCATTCGTATTGGGTTCTGCAGCCAAAGATAATCAGTTTCAGTCTTAATCTAAACACTGCAGGCCTACACCACAAAGATCACAGCATATGAGAGGATACTGAGAAACCATTTTTTCTGATTGCCATCTTTGCTGTGGGTGAACCGTTTGTGATATATTTCAAAGAGACTACAATCTTAACACACTATGACACTCAGTTTAGTTTAGTTTATTCGGCTTGCACAGTTCTACAAGAGATGTACAAATAGTTGCGATGCGATGATAAAAAACAGAGCAGAGAAAAAAGACAAATACGTACAGACGTGAGATTTAAAAAAAAAAAAAAACATAACCCATAAAACACCTCACTTCAAACAAATAACAACAAATAAAAAACCCTCCAGTTATGTTCATTATGATCTTTCATTCTTTTTATTTCCTTTCCATATGCTATTTCTTCTGTTGTTATGTGAAGCACTTTGTAAGGTCTGTTTTTACATTAAGTGCTATATAAATAATGTTTATTATTATTATTACATAAGGACAGAATTCTAGGAATATTGAGATTTTTCATGGAGGCTATTTTCAAAGCCGTATAATCTGTCTAGGCTGTATTTCTAATTGATTGTTTCAGATAAACTGTGCACCTATGATACAAATCTTAAGTGTTGCATAAAGACATAACTGAGGTAATCAATCACACATGCATAGGATGTGCTGCACTTTTCCTTGAGCAGCTAGAGTCACATTTGATTCTGATTGAATCGATTGTTTACACGAAAGCCCTGTGATAGACTGGCAGCCTGTCCAGGGTGTGTCCCTGCCTCCTGCCCAGTGCATGCTGGGATAGGCTCCAACCCCTGTGACCCTGAATAGAAGCAAGTGGGTAAAGAAAATGAATGAATGAATGAATTAATGAATGTTTACACCAAACTGGGCATATTATAATATTCAAATTGCTGTTCAAATGTGAAGGGCTAACATATTATCTCTGTTATTTGATGGGGAGATCAAATCCAACCAATAAGAAGCCTCCATGGAGGTAAAGATGTAAGATATCCCATTTGCATTATTCTATTGTTGCTTGACCACCTATACCTGATGCTTGAGCTTACCTGCTATTGAGTTACCACTTGCACAAAATACTTTGTTAGCAACCCCAAACTGATAAAGCACAGCACTGACTCAAAACCACCTCGCTTGCTCTAACTCATAACTTTTTTCATACAAATGCTTAGCTCATGTAGTTGCTAAATTCACATGGATATTAAAGCTTTGGACACAGTGGCACTGCTAGATTGTGCAAAAGCTAGAGGATGAGCGTTAGGTGGCTACACTTTAACAGCAGGACTTGACAAATTCGTTTTTTTAAGCACAGTTGTTGTCACGAGGTCTGAGAGCAACTTCAGAAAACATTTATCCAAATCCACATGACATTACAAGTCATGAAAATGAACGCTCAAGTTAATTCAGATCAGTGATGAGACAGTTTTACAGGAGTTGTTTGTTTATGTGAAAACAATGGAGAACTGCCAGCCAAGTGGAATCCAGGCTATGGCGTAAAGCATAAGAAGACATGACCAATATTCCAGCTATTTCTGTTCTCTATGGCTCATTCTGACTGGGGTTTTACACACAGAAATAGAACCGCGGAAAGTCAGGGTCAGAATGTTTGTTGAGCGCTAGAAAGAGAGGAAGCCGTCGGCGCTGCAGCGAAAACAACTCACGGAGTAAACACAATGGCCGTCCATGTTCCCGACGGAGCGGGTTTTGTTCACGCCGATGTTGAACCAGGTCATGGAAATGTTAATGGGCCCCACTTGTTTGTCACGCTGGCCTACGTCACGTCTGGGACTGTTTTTGTGCGGGGATTGTTTAGAAATCATATGAGTAGTAATGAACAGATTGACTGATTGACTGATTTTAAGGAGGCTTGTGCTCAGCAGAAACCAAACCCCGAATACCAGCAGTGCTTTGGCCCACACGATTGCAGAATGAAGTAGGCTAATTACAAGCATTATCAGGTATATCCTACAATTACATAGCGAGAAGACTGCGCTGATAAACTCTGCCCTTTGTCCCAATACGACTTGTGCTGCAATCCAAACAAAAGTAAACCGCAGCTAAGCAGTAGTTGACAGACGAAGTAAAAACATCAACACCAGATGAACACGGGTAACGAAAGCTAGATAAGAGGGTGTCAATTTTGTCAATTTAATAGAGAACTCGATTTGTTGATATAGCTGCTCCTCTGACAGCAAATGTGCTTACTGTTTTGTTTAATGTGGTCAGCGGCGGGCCATAAATCAGCAGGCCTGTGAGGAAACTGGAGGTGCTGCCGTGTAAATCGAATGCAATTTCTGTCTGTAGCGCAAATCAAAGACGTATGAAGCCTCGACGCCGGAAGACTCCCTTTCAGTTGCTCGATATCCCCGCTATTTCCCGCCGTCTGAACTATCTCTCAACAATGGGATCAGACAGCGGGGAGCGGGGATGAAAATAAACTGAGGAGAGATTTCAAATGGCCTTTTTTCCCCCCGGTGCTGCCTCAGCTGCGGTGTGGGACTCACAAAGCGCCATTCAGGTCTGACTGTGCGTTTTCAAGGAGTTTCCTGAGGGAAAGCTACTCTGGCCGGCTGACAAGACAAACACGCTGTCCGTCTCGCTCCTCTCTCTCTCTCTCTCTCTCTCTCTCTCCTGCGGCCCGCGGGGACTCGCAGGGCCTGTGAGCGGCACAGGAAGGAGCATCAGCCTACTTCCAGAGTCGTTTCCCCTCAGCTGTCAAAGCACCGGTCGCCACCACCGAAGACCGGGTTAACTCCTTTATAGCCCGGCGGTGGAGGGCACAGCTGTTTCCTTAAGTCTGCTGAAGCTGGAGCCTCTGCCTCCGAGGACGAGGACCAGCTCTCCATACGGGCTGATAGATGTGGGGAGTCCTGGTGACTCAGCAGCACACGCACCCAAAAACCACATGTACTTTCACATATGTTTAGAGAGGGATTTCAAAGTAGACAGAAATGAGCCAAAAATGTACCGGTACATGTAGATGACATTCATTCTAAATATGTTTTGAGAGGCCATATTGAGTAGATTAGAATAGGAAGAAAATGTACTTCCAGTGTTCAAACTGTATTTCAAATATGTCATTTACATGTTCGAAATACATTGATATATTATAATTTTCCATATTTCTAAACATGTTCTGAGGTATATCTGTGTATTTTTTCCCTAATGTATTTTTTGCATCATAGGTTTGAATCTGGCTCATGACTTTTGTTGCATTTCATTCTGTTTCCCTCTCTCCACTAAATTGAATAATGCAGAGTGTTGCTTAAAATGAATCATATTTTTTCCATTTATACCTGTCAGGTATGTATGAAACCACAAACGGTCTCAGGAATAATATTAATTGGAAATGCTAATGACAAGTATTTACCTGGTGATAGGCTTTTTAGTTGATGCCTATTCACATCTAAGATTCCAGGAGTGTGTCAATTTCACACGTCAATACTCTCCATGTGTGAAATGATGCGCTTGTTAGTGGTGTTTTATGTCCATATAAGGCTTGTTTTCACCCTATGGAGCCAGACCCATGGTTGTTTTTATTTTGAGGACCTGACATGAGTTGATGTCAGTGGGCCTGTGCTCTGGATATGATGTATGAGCTACATAGGGATCAAACGGTCTAGCTCAGGTAAGAATAAACCCACAATGGGCCACTGGGAGAAAATGAGGTAGGTATTGAGGGCAGCATTATATGCTGGGTTGGCACTTCCACCCTACAACTTTAAGTGATGGCATGTGACATTCTATAGTGTTGGATCAACTGACCTAGTTCTGTTCACACACGTGTTAACTTCACACTGATCTCTGGCTCAGTGTTATGTTATGTGGGTCACAGATGAGAGAACATTCCTACTGACCATCATTAGGTTAAACGTGTTTGAAAGGCGTCAGAGCAGGGGAGCATGCATTTGTTTGGCACCGGACCAGCACAATAGAAAGATTAAGGTCATGGTTTCGTAACTGCTCTTTTATGTCTTCCTCCATGTCCCTGCATTAGTTATTTGCTCTGGTTCTGACTTTGTCTTTAACAGGAGCTGGAGCTGGTGCATTCCCCATATGACTGGAATAATCCCTTTACCAGATCTGAGGCTGGTTCCCTACTTCCCCTTCCAACAGTTACTTACAGTATGTCAGAATAGTAGCATGTCTGGATATTTCTTCATTTGCATTGTAGAATCATAACTCATAATGACAAGAGAGGGAAGGCTACACTAGTCATGGCTTAAAGCGACACCCAACTTACTGGTATTCCATGAATGTGTTTTTTTTTTTTTTTTTTACTTTTAAGAGTATTATTTACATCACTATGCTCTCTGTTGTAATCATGCATGTAGCCATGGTGGAAGTTCTGCAGCATGCGTCTATTCTGCATATATTCTACATTCTACAGCCACTGTAGGCTATTCTCTCTCAAATTTCATGAAGTAGAAGAAAATGCACATATTGTCACACACTTTCTGATGGCTGAGATTTTCCAAATGATTCCCATGGCAGTTTAGCCATCGTGCAACAAAAGTGCAGGTGGCATCCAATAAAAAGTGAGAACACTATGATGCTGCATCCATATGTTCTGTGTGAAAATAAAAAGTACTCAAGTACCTGTTTAAAATTGTAATTAAAATGTGAAAATGTGCGATACATATCTTAACGCTGCATCGACAAATCATATAATGATTTTAGGTGCAAAGATGCATTGAGAACAAGCTTTTAGTGTTGCACAACACACGGGAGACTGAAATGAGTTTA